>NC_054709.1:1669423-1693635 GCF_016097555.1 Gigantopelta aegis
AAATTGAATAGAATGACTGAATTAATATATTTAATCTCTCTCTCTCTCTCTCTCTCTCTCTCTCTCTCTCTCTCCCCCCCCTCTCTCTCCCCTCTCTCTCCTCTCTCTCCCTCCCCCTCTCTCTCCCCCCTCTCTCTCTCTCTTTCTCTCTCTCTCTCTCTCTCTCTCTCTCTCTCTCTCTCTCTCTCTCTCTCTCTCTCTCTCTCTCTCTCTCTCTCTCTCTCTGTCGATCTTCTTTTTTACAGACCCAATTTGCCCGTGCAAGACGTCGGTCAAACGGTTGCTGGCGCGAATGTTACAATGACTCTTTCGATTGGTGGAAGTCCTTTGACTCAAGGAAATACGTACACATTAACGGACACAATTCAAGTGAAAATTGCCCTGAACCTCAACGACTCAGGTATTTGTGATGTCATATTCAGACCCTAGTTTCCGCTCTTGAAAGAGGACACTAAACTAAATAAAAAAACGTTTGATTTCTAGTAATCGTTAAACCTGCAATACATATACATGTACATCATTTTATCCTCCAGTGCCCGCGATATAATGATTTACGAATGAAATTTATTAAAACATATTACCATAGACATCCAAGCGTCTGACAATGCTAAAGAACTTAATAAAGAACTTAATACATAGGAAGCGAAAACAACATATGTGAAGTTCTGTATTTATTATATACCTTCTTTTATGTTTTACAAAAACGGTTTTTAATTTAACGTCATAACAACACTTTGTTAAATCTATGATCAACACTCCTTTCATGGATTTACTTAAGGTTAAGAATCATACTCTGCGGCAGCCTTGTGTAATGTTTCAAATACGATGTGATGTAATTTGTAAATCATGTATGACGTCAGTAAATAAAAGGCGCTAACTGCAGTAAAAATACAAAGGGAATTCCCCATTTAAAAGTTCCGGTCCAGATCACACATATATGTAAAAATAAATAAATAAATTTATCACACGGTTTCAAAATTTCTTTATCACTTTAGTAAGGTTTAATAGGTACGTAATAAATTTGAGTTTGTGACGTTGAAACGATGAAATACCCTTGCAAAAATACAAAAACTACAGCTCGTCTCCATAACCGTTACTTCTCAAACGCACGTGCGTTTGGAAAAACCAAAAACATATGAAAAATGCATTTTGTGGTATTAGAAACGCCAGGATGAACATAAAAAACTTCGGATGTACGGAAATGCATATTCTGAACGATAAACTCTAATTAAAGCACACAAACAATACTGCATTTTAATACTTATAAAGCTGTTAGGGGTGTACTGTGAGCGAATAAACAGAGCATCTACATTTAAAATAATGGAAAGAATGGCTCCAAATGTCTTAATTGATTGTATTCCAGAATGTGTGGAACTAAGAGTCCCATACATGTTAAGAAGTCGCGAAAACACACCAACGCCGTTTTTGAGAACAAGATTATTGAAATCTTCATTCATTTATTCAACAATTGATCTTCGGAATAATTTGTCTAATTTCAACTATTTACAAAGTGTTGTTAGTTTGACGTCATTTCATTTGGTACTTTTTTCAGTTAGCATATTTTATAATAATCGACCAATCCGTCTGTGTGTCCGTCCATCTACCCACACATAATTCAATGCAGACACGGCGGAGCTGGGGTGGTGGTGGGATTGTGTGTGTGTGTGTGTGGGGGGGGGGGGGGGTCGGACCTGGCCGCGTGGGGGGGGGAGGGGGTTGGCTCTAAATTCTGATAAAAATATTGGTGGTAAATCTTAAAGGGACACTCCAGAGTTTTTTGCAATTTTAAAGATGTTATCGACTAACAGAGACTTTTTAACGACTGTAATTACATATTAAATATGTTTTTCTACATAAAATATTGGTAGCTGTATATTAAACGTGTTTCTGATCGTTCTAATATTTGTACTAGGTTAAATTTCATTTTATTTCCTAAAATATTTGTTTTTTGTACGTACGAAATTATTTGAAGACAAAATCCAGTTTGGGCTTCTTACAAATGTTAAGACGACCAGAAACACATTGAATATACAGACACTGATATTCTAAACAAGAAAATGTATTTAATATGCAAGTAGAAATATTTTATTAATCTGAAACATCTTACAATGCAGCAAACTCAGGAATGTCCCTTTAAGGCATAGATGAATTTTACTTGCAGAATACAGGAAATTGCATTTCAGGACATCTAGTTTTCAAACTTTCACAGGGAAACATATCCCCGAACCCCCTAGAAACTTTGCTGCGTACCCTCGATGTCAGTCAGCCCCCCCCCCCCCCACACACACACACCACCCCAATGCCTACTTGCTTCCGCAATGCCTGCAACGAACCCCAAACTCACAACTACACAATGCTTCGACACATGTGCCAGCCCACCCAAAACTGACATATTCACCCATCAATCCATCCATCCACCCACCAAATAACCACCCACCATCCATCCATCCTTCCATCCATTCACCCATCCATCCATCCATTCACCCATTCATCCATCCATCCATCCATCTATTCATCAATCCATCCGTCCGTTTATCCATCCATCCATCCATCCATCCAGCCTCCCAAAACCAACCCACCCATCCATCCATCCATCCATCCATCCAAAACCCACCCAAACACCCACCCACCCATCCAGCCATCCAGCCATCATCCCAAACACCCGGTCATCTATCCGTCCATCCGTTAATCCATCCATCCATCTGTCCGTCCATTCGTCAGTCCATCCGTTGGTCCGTCCGTCCGTTCGTCCTTTCGTCCATCTATGCATCCACTTTGACTTAATTTTTTTTTTTTTTACAGCCTTTGTCGCTATCCGCCTGGAGTCGTTTACAGTTGACAACGGACACACACCTCTAACAACTATTGACCTAATTAAAAATTCGTAAGTACTAAGTATGCAGCCCACATTACTAAAGTGACTTTAAAAAACAGAAAAGGAAATGAATTTGGTTTTACGACAACTCAGCAGATTTTAAAATACGTGTTATCTGGGGCCTAACCGGGTTATTTGGTAGATAGAAAGAAGAAACCCGCTGCTGCCACATCTAAACCTGAGCTAGTTTTGGGATCCGCGGTTCCCCCTTCCCAGGATATATATTTTACAACCCCCTCGGGGAGAGGGGAAACATGACCTGGGGAAAATAAATGTACACATCACCGCGGGGCCTCCTGAAGCGCGGGGTCTTAGCACGTTTCAATCCCCGATCCCCCAGCCTTCCTGGAAGACAGGTCAAATAGCTGAGGTGTATGCCGGAAAAGCACGCCTTGGTAGGTATATATGATGCAGTGGCGGAACCAGGATTTTGTCATGGGATGGTGGTCACATAATTATGAAAAAAAAGCAATTTCAGTTTATCGATGGCAAACGTGTCGAGTTCTGGAAGATCTATACAGGGGCGTGCGCAGGACATTTTGCAGGGGGGTGGGGGGTCGAGGTGTTTGGCGAAGCCCGACACCGCTCGCGCCGCAGGCGCGAAGCCCGTGGTGGGGGGTCTGGGGGCCCTCCCCCTGAACATTTTGAAAAACTGACCCCTTCTAGGGCTATTCTGAGGTGTTTTCTGCTGGCTAGCTGAGCTGCTTTTCCCCACAGGTGTGATGATAACATCTCAGTACTTCCATATCCATTCACAGAAATGTGAAAAATCGGGATATGAAAAAAATGCTCGCCTTGAGCAGAGGGGGGGGGGGGGGGGGGGTCGGCACCCAAACCCCCCTGCGCACGCGCCTGCTATATGGAAAGTTCGTGAGCATGCTTCTCGGAAATGTATTAAATAAAGGTGAGCAGAGGAGACGCGTTCCAGGTCTGGTGCTTCTGAAACTTCTAGTCTAGACTCGAGACTCTAATAGAATCTGAGACATTAATGTCATGCAAATTATATGCGTGTAACGTCATTAGAGTCTGGACTCTAAAAGGTTTATAAACGCGAGCTCACTTCAATATTGTCTTGTCTGATAAATCAGGCCCTAATCTTGCCGGCAAAATGAGCGTTTTATTCACCGAAAGTCGGCTCAAGTCAAGAGTTAGTAGCAGTAGTGAGAAGTCGAAGTCCACATAATATTTTGTACTCTGTTGTTGATTATCAATTAGCCCCCTTTCCCCCAAATTTGGGTCAAGGACCCCCTGACACCCCCTCTAAATCCTGCCTATGATACTGGGTGTTTTCTTCTTCCAGATGTCCGACCGGTGATTCGAAGGTGGTTATGAAGACTATGCCGTCTCGCCTTACCGACAACGAGGTCGTTTTCGACACGGCCCCCGTGATCATCGACCCGACAGTGAAGAACGCCTACACCGCCGTCGTGCTGGTCTGCAGAAACCAGGACAAGCAGAAGTGTGACCCGGTGCGTTCAGCCATTCACACGATATGCTAGGATCAGACCGCCAACTGACAGCACAAAGTGGGCCAACTTTCTGCCGTAACGACTCCTACGACTGTCCAGTTGCTAGTCTGAGCGCTCTTACAACTCGATTCTCGTCGTATAACCCATTAGTTGTTAATCAGAGCGTTCAATCATTCACACGTTATGTTAGGATCAGACTGCCAACTGACAGCACAAAGTTGGTCACCTTTCTGCTGTCACGACTTCTAGGACAGTCCAGTTGCTAATCTGAGGGCTCTTACAACTAGATGCTCGTCATATAACCCATTATTTGTTAATCAGAGCGTTCAATCATTCACACGTTATGTTAGGATCAGACCGCCAACTGACAGCACAAAATGGGCCAACTTTCTGCCATAACGACTCCTACGACTGTCCAGTTGCTAGTCTGAGCGCACTTACAACTCGATTCTCGTCGTATAACCCATTAGTTGTTAATCAGAGCGTTCAATCATTCACACGTTATGTTAGGATCAGACTGCCAACTGACAGCACAAAGTTGGTCAACTTTCTGCTGTCACGACTTCTATGACAGTCCAGTTGCTAGTCTGAGGGCTCTTACAACTAGATGCTCGTCATATAACCCATTAGTTGTTAATCAAAGCGTTCAATCAATCACACGTTATGTTAGGATCAGACCGCCAACTGACAGCACAAAATGGGCCAACTTTCTGCTGTCACGTCTCCTACGATTGTCCAGTTGCTAGTCTGAGCGCTCTTACAACTCGATTCTCGTCGTATAACCCATTATTTGTTTATCAGTGCGTTCAGCCATTCACACGATATGCTAGGATCAGACTGCCAACTGACAGCACAAAGTGGGCCAACTTTCTGCCGTCACGACTCCTACGATTGTCCCGTTGCTAGACTGAGCGCTTTTACAACTCGATTCTCCTGGTATAACCCATTATGCTAGGTTCTAACTACCAACTGACAGCACCAAGTTGGCCAACTTGATCATGTCACGACTTTTACGACGGTCCAGTTGCTAATCTGAGCGCTCTTACAGCACGATTCTCGTCGTATAACCCATTATGTTAGGATCAGACTGCCAACTGTCAGCATAAAGTTGGCCAACTTTCTGCTGTCACGACTTCTACGACTAGACTGTCCGTTTGTTGGTCTGAATGCTCTTACAACTTGATTCTTGTATAATTCGTTGTTAATCTAAGCGCACCTGTCTACGTCAGGTGTTGGGGAAATTACAACGCAACCGTCAAGTTGCTCAACTTCATTGTGACAGTTGCTAGTCTGAACCTAGCATTATATGCGTACGGATTACAGACAAATGGAAATTTCGCCTAGGCGCAAATTCTACCTGTCGGTAATGCGTATTCGTATACGTAATCCGTAACAAAAATTAATAATAATAATAATAATAACAAATTCTAGACAAACGTCCTCTTTGCATTGTGGATTACGTAAACGTATATGCGTACGGTTTACGGACAAATGGAAATTCCGCCTTAGGCGCAAATTCTATATATGTCCGTAACATACAAACAGGTTGAGTAGATTCCATATTTGCCTCTCCGAATGTGTGTACGTCTGCGTAACCGATCACTCTATGCATTATGACATGGGCACAAATTCCATTTGTCCGCAATCCGTAATGCGTATACGTATGTGCATACAGCTTACACACAAATGGAATTTGCGCCTTACGAAACCGAGCTACATAAACAAAACAAGAAACAAAACTAAACAAAACAAGCAAACCCCCCCCCAAAAAAAAACAACAAAAAAAAAAAAAAAAAAAAAAAAAAAAAAAAACCCAACAACAACAAAACAACAAAAAACAACAAACAAAAAAACAAAACAAAAAACCCCACCCAACAAAAAACAAGCACCAACAAAAAAACAACAACAACAAAAAACAACAACAACAAAGACAGAAACAAACAAACAAACAACAATAACAACAAAACCCACACTAAAACAAGCAACAACAAAAACAATAGTAACCAAACATAAACAACAACAATTAATATAACAAAAACATAAACTTTCTACCACTTCTACACATATAAAAGGAACAAAAAATACTCGGTTTTTTGTTGGGTGTGTGTATATGGGTCGTAGTTGTAGTTTTAGTTTCGTATTTTATTCTCTCTCTCGTTAGGTTAATTCAATGTCTTAGGTCATGTCACTTCGTGTCGTGTCACTTCTTATCAAAAGTTGTCATGTCTAACATTGAGTGTGTCACGTCTTGTCACAAGTTATCACGTCTAACATAGAGCTTGTCACTTCTTGTCACAAATTGTCACGTCTAAATGTCTAACTTGTCATGCCACTTCTTGTCACAAGTTGTCACGTCTAAATGTCTCACTTGTCATGTCATTTGTCGCCAGGTTGCCTGCGACTCTGGTAACCCGTCTGGGTTTGGACGGCGACGGAAGCGAGAGGAGCCCGCCGACACAGCAACTCTGAACGTCCAGTTCAGTGTCGACGAGAAGAACTCAATCAAGAGAGGTAGCATATCTCTCTCTCTCTCTCTCTCTCTCTCTCTCTCTCTCTCTCTCTCTCTCTCTCTCTCTCTCACTCACTGTCTCTTTTTCTGGTTGTCTTTCTCTCTCCTCTCTCTTGCTCTCCTCTCTCTCTCTCTGTCTCTTTCTCTCTGTCTATCTCTCGCTCCGTCTGTCTCTATCTCTGTGTGTTTCTCTCTCTGTTTCTCTCTCTCTGTCTCTAAAACTCGGGAGAGTCCCTCTAATGATCTATTATTTGTTATGTTTCAGCGATAAACGACATCAAAGACAACATCAACAACCAGGAAGTCTGCGTTCTCAGCAGCGAGATGACGGCCACACTGGTTGCCATGGCGATCGCCATCTTGCTGCTGCTGGCCGTGGTGCTGGTGTTGATCGTACGGGCGATCATGTCGTATCGTCGCCAGACGACGATCTACCAGCACAACCCGCTGCAGGACTCCACGTCCGCCGTCAGTCTACCCAAGCTGGTCAGCACGGGCTACTAACACTGGCTGCCAAGACGGCGTCAAGCTACGATTTCGTGGCCGTGACATTAAAGGCATACTGTCACGGATTTAAGGACCTTATTTCTCTAAAATGGATAATAAATAAAAATTACATTAATTGTTGGAAACCAAATCTAGCTATCGCCTCACCTTAACTGAACCATGATGGAGTGAAATCCATATCATCCCTCTCGGCAATTTTAGTTTTTGAATTATGGACCATTGCCATAATTCAATTATTTTTACAAAATGTCATTAATAAATGGAGTATGGTGGTTATGAAGATGGTTGATTAAAGTACATTTAGGGACAAATCAAATTATGTGTGTTCATGTAATACTTTGTTAGACCATTAAATAGGTCAGTGGTCTGTGACAATATGCCTTTAATATAATGTAGTTTTGAGACTGTGATAGACAATTTTAAGCTCTTGTTTATTCAAGGCTTCTCCGTTTATACAATAGCAACACTGATCAGTTAAAATTAAACTGGCTGATGCAATGACGGCGCCAATATAGGATTTCGTAACAGAGCCGTGACATTAATATAATGTAGTTGTGAGATTGTGATAAACAATTTTAGGCTCCTCAGTTTATTCAAGGCTTCTCAGTTTATACAATAGCAAAACTGATCAGTTGACGTTAAAATGGCTGATTCAATGGCGGTGCCAATCTAAGATTTCATAACAGGGCATAGTTTTGAAGGTTTGATAAACAAGATTCCTCAGTTTACACAATGTCAAAATTTATCAGTTGATACTAAGCCGACTACAACGACGCGCCAGTCTAAAATTTCGTAGCAGGGTCGTAACAGTAATATAATGAACATAGTTTTGAGGTTATGATAAACAAGGTTCACCAGTTTAAACCTCAGCAACGTTACTAAATTGACACTAAATAAGGAGGTTGGGGCACGCCCCCATCCCTGGTCTCTGGACTCCAGTCGGTCTGCTGGTGCTCTCTTGCACCTGTCAGTGCAGGCGGTCCCTTCCCCCACCCACCTCAACCTTTTTCTGTCCAGGACGGAAGAGCCGATGCCGGCATCTGTGCCCATGACAGGCGTGCGCTAAAACAGCTTGCTCTGAATGTGCACGTTAAGCCCTATGACCTGACCTCATGGCGGCAGACGAATTGGCCAGATCAGAAGTCAAGGTCTGAACCTTCAGTGGATATGGGCACGTTGACAAAGTTTCCATTCATCCCATCTATCCCATCCCGTCGAACTGGCCAAATTTAGATGATGAATTTAGTGTAGAAAGAATGTGGGAATGATGTTATGAAATTTAATTGATTGATATCATTTTAGTGCATAAAGAAATTAAGAAAACAAGAAAGAAAGGGATATGTTCAGCTAACCGTTTGTTGCTAACGTGCGTTAGACTGGCGTTTACGCTGCACATTAAACCGAATGACCACTTCAGGAAATAGTCGAAATAACTTGCAAACGTTTGACGAACTTACTCAGAATTACACAATGCTCTCGACCCTGTCTTCTGAAATATACGCTGTTTTGGAATTCAATTCTTTGTTGTATTTTGTTCTAGGGATGTGAATTGATTTGTTTTGCTTCAATAGATAAATGATTCACAATTTTGTAGCCTTTGTCGCATGTATGATTTACAGACAACTGTTTTGTGGTACATTTTGAAATGCAGAGACCAAGTAGGTTTGAATTAGAAATATTTTCTGTCCTTAGAACCGCGACCTTTGATGTACCAGGGTACCTTATTACAAAGCGATCTTAGCGCTACGATTATCTTAAGTCCATTCGGTGGCTACACGATATGGTAGAATCTGACCGAGTCACTCATACGAGTCAATCGCACGAGTCAATCGGACCGATTGAATCGAACGTGTTGCCACACGGTACTTGTCAATCGTATGAAACGTGACGTAATTGAAAACACCCTTGCTGTAACCATGGTAAACAATGTCGTAAAGCGGCTATCGTAACGTTTCTGTCTTTATATAAATGACTGGACACACCCCTCAAAGAGTTGTGCCACTGATACGACTCTATGAGCTGTTGGGTCTGTGCCGACGACAAGCGAACAGAGTTTTTCGCTATTACACTCAGAACGTGGAGGTTATCTGTGCCATGATCTGATTGGTCAACGTCCCCAAACGTCCGATTCAATCGTATGGAAATAGAACAGGTTCTAAACTTCGACTCGTACGAGTGACTCGGGCCGATTCAATCGTATAACATGCCACACGTTACAATTTGCTTGTTGACGTTGCAGTCTGAGTGTCGCAGGGCCTTGCACTTCGACTCGTACGAGTCACTCGTATCGTGTAGCAGGGACTTTAAGGTGATCTTAGCGCTGAGGTCACTTCGCAAAACGAGGCCCAATTCCCATATTAATTTTTTTTTAGAATCTTGCCTGGTGCTTAGACAACTTTTAGAGTCTATAGCTAGACCCAATGCATTAATAGATTCTAAAACATTAACGCCATGGCAACGCCATGGCAACGTCATACAAACTGTATGCGTCTAGACTCTAAAATGTTATAGGTACCAGGCAAGATTCTAAAATTTTAATTTCACTTTAAACTCAAATCTTTAATGACCTCACACACATGCAATGTGTTTTGCGTTACGGTTCAGGGCCGTACCCTGCGGGGGGTGGGGGGGGGGGGGGGGGGGGGGGGGCAGCTGCCCCCCCCCTTGAGAATCTTGTCCTTTTTTTTTTATATATATCTCCAGTAATAGCATAGAAATGTTTAATCTTTATAGTATGTTAAAAATTATTTATAAAATTTAGTGCCACCCCCATGGATTTTGGTCAGGGTACGGCCCTGCGGTTACCATGATGACTTGAGAGTCTCAAACTATTAGGTCTTGAAATGTAGACTCCAAACGTTTTAAATGCACGGGGTCCGTTGTATGGTACTGGCAATAACAGTAGGTCCACCGATTGGTATCGATCCCGAGACCCACCACACCTCGGATGAGTGTTTTATCGCTCGTACAGATCGTAAGAAAATAACCCGAACCAGTCTACTCAGTTTGACGTTTACCTTTCTGAAGATAAACAGTCACTGGTGGTAAACCGTCGTCCATTCTGAAGACCAAAACCAGTAAAAGTTTCAAATTGTATCTGAGCATAAGACAAAATCCAAAGAATGTTTTGACAACAGAATGGGTTTAGTCATGATAGGAATTCCACGTCCCAAGACGATGCATTCTTTCATACTTTGCTTTTAGTACTGCCACGTCTCAATATATTTGTCTTATTTATTATATCTTCTTTATTATGTAATTACGTTTATATGGAAGAAAGGAAGGAAATGTTTTATTTAAGGACGCACTCAACACATTTTATTTACGGTTATATAGCGTCGGACATATGGTTAAGGACCACACAGATATTGAAAGAGGAAACCCGCTGTCGCCATTTCATGGGCTATTCTTTTTTTCGATTAGCAGCAAGGGATCTTTTATATGCACCATCCCATAAACAGGATAACACATACCTTTGATATTCCAGTCGTGGTGCACTGGCTAGATCGAGAAATCGCTAAGTGGGCCCACTGACGGGGATCACCACTGGGCTACGTCTCGCCCCACGTTTACATGGCGTCGGATAGGTGGGTAAGGACCACAGAGATAACTGAGTTAGTGACAAAAGCCACTGCCGCCTCTCCATACTCTTTTCGATTACCAGCAAGGCATCGTCCCAGATACAGGATAGTACATACCATGGGCTTTAAACTAGTCTTGGAGCACTGGCTGGAACGAGAAATAGTCCATTTGGTTCACCGACGAGGCTCGATCTTAAGCCAACCGCGCTTTAAACTAGTTTTGGAGCACTGGCTGGAACGAGAAATATTCCATTTGACTCACCGACGAGCCTCGATCTTAAGCCAACCGCGCATCAGTTGAGCGTTTAGGAGAACTGCCACGCCCATGGCGATGCATTATACCTCTTTTCTTTTAATTTGTTACTAGGTCTTAGGAAGAATGCCACTCCGCAGAACAATATTTCCTATATCGTCTTTAAGAGGACTGTCATACCCAAGATTGGTGTGACAAAATTAATTAAGGGCCAGTAGTGTTTTTCTTTGAATATCGTAGAACCATTTTTTTAATAAACCGAGCTTCTCTCGCTGTAAAGTGTCGATGTTCTTGTTAATGACAGGCATCGTTATGGACAGGGCGGGACGTAGCCCAGTGGAAAATCACTCGCTTGATGCGCGATCGGTTTGGGATCGATCCGCGTCAATGGGCCCATTGGGCTATTTTTTTCATTTTCAGCCAGTGGTATGTGCTATCCTGACTGTGGGACGGTCAAAAAGAAGATTCCTTGCTACTAATGAACTATATGTCAAAATTCTAGACTATATGTAAGAATTACCAAATGTCTAACATCCAATAGCCGACGATTAATAAATCAATATTCTTTAGTGGTGTTGTTAAACAAAACAAACTTCACTTTACTTTACTAGCCTTTCGGAAACACGGTCATAAATGCACGCAAAACTCACCTTGAACGTGATTAGTGCGTGTATCACGCATAAACCTTTACTGAAACAGTGTTTACAGGATATCTGAGATCAACTTCCTAAAATAACAAGACACTAGCAAATAATTACTTAAAGTCTACTGACCCTAAATTAATGTTGTTGAGTATATCTAAAATCTATGGAATTTATTACAAGTTATTTATTACTGAGCCGATTGTTATTTTAATTATTTTATTTTTTTGCTATTTCCAAAACACTTTTATTTTTTGTCTTACATCAAACGACACTGAAACCCCCCAACATTTTGGTAGAAGGATAGGACAGACTATAAATAAGAACCCGACTGAGCTCGGTGGAACTATATCTGTTTATACTCCGACCCAACATCCAAAGAAGAACACTACCATCATTTTGTCTCAACGTAAGGTAAAAGGATAACAGTTTTAACAATTGTTTTATGTGTCATGTACTTGTTTTTGTAAACAAATAAAAAAAAAAAAAATCTCCTAACGAAAATCGGATGGGGCATAGCAGGTTGAGTAAGGGAGATAACTAATGTATTAAAATTTAAGTGATAATTCATTATGGTTATCTGCCTTGCGCGAACAACCAAATCACCTGTAGCCTACACACCGGCCTCGGTGGCGTCGTGGTTAGGCCATCGGTCAGCAGGCTGGTATATACTGGGTTCAGATCCCAGTCGAGGCATGGGATTTTTAATCCAGATACTGACTCCAAAGCCTGAGTGAGTGCTCCGAAAGGCTCAGTGGGTAGGTGTAAACCACTTGCACCGACTAGTGATCCATAACTGGTTCAACAAAGGCCATGGTTTGTGCTATCCTGCCTGTGGGAAGCGCAAATAAAAGATACCTTGCTGCTAATCGGAAAGAGTAGCCCATGAAGTGGCGACAGCGGGTTTCCTCTCAAAATCTGTGTGGTCCTTAACCATATGTCTGACGCCATATAACCGTAAATAAAATGTGTTGAGTGCGTCGTTAACTAAAACATTTCTTTCTTTCTGTAGCATACACGCGCACGCGCACGCGCACGCGCGCTCGCGCACACACACACATACACACACACACACACACACACATACCATTGGCATAATAAGCGAGGGTGGGGTAGGAGTGTGAGGGGGCATGGGCGCCCACTTTTCTTGATCCAGTAGCAGCAGCGATGGTTTATATATATATATATATATATATATATATATATATATATATTTATCATTCTGTGTGTGTGTGTGTGCGTGTATGTGTCTCTGTGTGTGTGTGTTTGTGTCTGCGTGTGTGTGTGTGTGTGTGTGTGTGTGTGTGTGTGCGTGTCCCTCATACTTTTTGGCATCTTCCTACACCCCTGCACACATACATACACCTAACACAACCCGTATAAATGTGTTTATTTATTTATTTATTTATTATGATTTTTAATAAGACAAAAATATTAATGGAATGAAATTGGCATTGCAATTATTTCTCTAGTATGAATTATACATGAAAACGAATTCATAGAACATTGTCGCTGTAGGTATAATAATAATAATAATAATAATAACTGATATAAAACATATCGGGCGTTCGGTGTTATTGACCAACGAGAAAAAAGTGGGGGCGGGGGGATATTTTGGGATCATGAAAAATACATTGAATTTTGTTTAGAACCCCTCTGCACACGTGTCTGTTAAACCTTTCGTACTCTCACCGACTCTCTGTATCTGCTCCACCGGTGAACACTTAATATTATTTAAGAATTGACCGCAATTATTTTTTGGTTCATGCAAGTATGAACCGAAAAACGATGTGCACATTGTATGAGCCCGCGTAGAGGGTCATACAAAAGTGTGCACATCGTTTTTTCGGTTCATACTTGCATGAACCAAAACATAATTGCGGTCAAATGTTATAATTAAATTTATATGCATACTTTAACAATACATAACTGAATTTATTTTGTTTAGCTTTAAATACGCCTGTAGTATTGTTTGTGTAAACTTCATTGATACTTATGTCGCGTAAGAATGCGAACGTTCATTCACAATCATTTGAATCAGGTGATTTTTTGGGTAAATGACGTAATTTCCTCTAGCTGCTGTGCATTTTTTACGGATCGTTTAGTTATATTGGAAGGAACTGTCCTATTCGTGTTTAGTTTATATTTTATCGAGATATGAACGAAAAAAAGTAAGCACCTCTGGACCAATCAGATTGCCGTAAAGCAAACAAAATTTAATTATATTGTTTTCACGTATGGCGTAAGTTCACCATATTATAAAATAATTCAATGGGTCAAAATTATGTACTCTCTATTTACAAAAATTTACATCCACTATTACAGAGTAGACCGAATGAACAAAATGTTCGGGGGGGGGGGGGGGGGGGGGGGGGGGGGGGGGGGGGAGGAGAAGACATCACTTTTCGCAGAGTATGAATTCACAGTTGGTTTAAGAGCTGAATATGATAATGTTTGACTTTCATGGACGTGAGATGGGAGAACAACCCACGTTACACATTGCACGGATGAATTAGTTCATCTAACTGTTGTAATGCCAAGTACATAATATAGGCAATGCATGCTAGTAGTTTACGTCTAGAATAAAATGGCACCACATTCCACAATTTATATTATTTACCGTATCTTTGATGTATTAAAAGCTGACATTAGGGAAGTTCCAATTCCAGAGTTTAGGGCTTTTTGTTAATAAAATATGTCAAAACAAGAACCAAGATAGATTGATTCATATATTCAGTCATTCAACCGACCACCAATTCATTCATTCACCCATCTATCCGTCCACCCATCCACTCATTCATTCATTCATTCATTAAGTCATTTTAAAAGAAATAAAATGAAAACAACTAAATTGAAGGCAATCGAGCACGTAAAATAACAATGGTATCCTCTTACGAAGTGTGACATCATAAAACCAATAGAAACGTCATTGCACTGCCACTGTTTGATCGCGATTGGTTGTTCAGCGTTATCAACAGAAAAAAAAGTATGATGTCATCGCACTGTCAGTGTTTGATCGCGATTCGTTGTTCAGTGTTATCAACAGAAAAAAGTATGATGTCATCGCGCTGCCAGTGTTTGATCGCGATTAGTTGTTCAGCGTTAGCCAATAGAAACATGTATGATGTCATCGCACTGCCAGTGTTTGATCGCGATTCGTTGTTCAGCGTTAGCCAATAGAAACATGTATGATGTCATCGCACTGCCAGTGTTTGATCGCGATTCGCTGTTCAGCGTTAGCCAATAGAAACATGTATGATGTCATCGCACTGCCAGTGTTTGATCGCGATTCGTTGTTCAGAGTTATTAACAGAAAAAAGTATGATGTCATCGCGCTGCCAGTGTTTGATCGCGATTAGTTGTTCAGCGTTAGCCAATAGAAACATGTATAATGTCATCGCACTGCCAGTGTTTGATCGCGATTCGTTGTTCAGCGTTAGCCAATAGAAACATGTATGATGTCATCGCACTGCCAGTGTTTGATCGCGATTCGCTGTTCAGCGTTAGCCAATAGAAACATGTATGATGTCATCGCACTGCCAGTGTTTGATCGCGATTCGTTGTTCAGAGTTATTAACAGAAAAAAGTATGATGTCATCGCACTGCCAGTGTTTGATCGCGATTCGTTGTTTAGCGTTAGCCAATAAAATCTACGACTGATTATGATTTTGGTGAGATGAATCGTCAGTAATAGACTTCAGCCTTGAAGGTACCAGGGGTCTCTAATGCTAATTTCTTTCTTGGATAATATGTCATATGTCGATCCGCGTCGGTGGGCCCACGACTGGTACCGGTACATCAAAAACCGTGGTATGTGCTGTCCTTTCTGTGGGATGACGCAAATAAAGGATACCTCGCTATTCATGGAAAAAATTAGAGGGTTTTTTTTCTCCAAGACTATGCCAGAATTACCAAATGTTTGACATCCGATAGCCGGTGATTAATAAATGGTTGCAGGCTGGCTTTTGCCCGAATTAAACGAAACTGCCCGAATCAGGATAACATTTATTCATATTAGCATTACCACCAAACAGTTATATAGGGCTGCCAACGAATCACTACGCTTTTTTATATGTATTACAACTAATTTTGAATGTAGAATGATTGAAATACTTGGTAAAAAGATCTCAGGTTATCACATTTTGCACGAATATCTGTATCATTTTTGCCCGAATTTAAGGTTTTGCCCCTCTGACTCTTGAGCTTATGATATAGTCAAGGGTGCCGAATTTCTGTTTTCAGTTAGACTTGTAAGCATTGTCAAAAGCAGAAAAGATAGAATAGAATGGAATGGAATGGAATGGAATGGAATAGAATGGAATAGAATAGAATGGAATAGAATGGAATGGAATGGAATGGAATGGAATGGAATGGAATGGAATGGAATGGAATGGATTGGAATGGAATGGAATGGAATAGAGCGGAGCGGAATGGAATGGAATGGAATGGAATAGAACAGAACAGAACAGAACAGAACAGAACACAACACAACACAACAGAAAAGAACAGAATAGAATAGAACAGAATGGAATGGAATAGAATGGAATAGAACAGAACAGAATAGAATATAACAGAATGGAATGGAATGGAATGGAATGGAATAGAACAGAACAGAACAGAACAGAACAGAACAGAACAGAATAGATTAGAATAAAATGGAATGGAATGGAATAGAGCAGAGCGGAGCGGAGTGGAATGGAATGGAATGGAATGGAATGGAATGGAATGGAATGGAATAGAACAGAACAGAACAGAACAGAACAGAACAGAACAGAACAGAACAGAACACAACAGAATAGAATAGAATAGAATATATGTTTAACAACATCCCAGCACGAAAAATACACCGGCTATTGGTTGTCAAACCATGGTAAATACAGACAGTAAGTGTGTCAAAAGTAGTGTAACATCTAGGATCGTGGAACCAGGGGCGTCCGACGGAATTGTTCAAGAGAGGGACAAGACACGTTGACATTGAATATATCATCTTTTTGTTTTTTCTCTTTTCAGGCAGCACCGGACACGCCGGGTACCCCGTTTATTCATCAAAAGCCTACCTATATACAATTAACCAGGTTCTCGTTGAATGTATAATATAGATGTACATAGAAGTGTTTGTGCTTGTATTATAATAAATTATTTAGTGTATGCTTGTGTTTTTGTTTTCTTTTAATATATTTAGTGTATGTTGATTAATTTTATTTTTTTTACAAGATTCTAACCTGGTTTGCGGGCATGGCCCCCAAAGCTACAAGCCGGGGGTCCAGGCCTATTTTTCTACGTTTTGTGCATATTTCACCATTAATTATCATAGATGATATGTAATGTCGAAGGCGTCATTGCACGAGGCAACGACCCCTTCGAAGCACCAGTGTTTCAAGAATTTTTCTCTTCTATTAGGCCGTTCTAATGCGGCAAAATAGTCAGTTTCGACCCTTGAATATACTAAATGTTTGAAAAGTGCCATTTCATTACATGGCTTATTTCCCTCTAATAACTTACGTGTAGTCCAAATTACCCTTATTACTTTACTCCAGAGAAAAATTCCCAAGTTCGACGCATAATTGCCAACTTTATGTTTGATTCCAAAAATCAATGTGTATGGATTTAATCTGAATTTGTGGCCAAAACGTTTTTTGAAAATAGGTTCAATTTGTTTAATAAATAATCTAGTTTTGTTGCAGTGGGAAAAGGCGTGCAAAACTGAGTCCATCTTCCAATCATAGAGGTGTTTTCTAACTGCAATTACATTTCTAATCATTTTATAAATTAAATCAAAATCATGATTTTCAATTAATCCTGAATTTAGTGTTTGCCAAAAAATTAAATGGTTTCCCATTTGGACTTAAACGATGCGTCTTTGTGAATTCGTAATAGCAGAACTGCATATATGATCCTAGTTTTCGCGACTGTCACGTCTTTATTTGTATCACCTACGTTGATACGAAAGATGGCGTCTAAGTCACCATCATAGGGGTCTTCATTTTTTAATGTCCACAATAAAGGTCGCGGAAAGTTGTCCTGTAGGTCTTTTATTGGGCTATAAAATGCCGCGCTAGCCGATCAACCAGCGTAGTCCTTCGCTACGTATACTTTTGTATTGTTTGTTACTTATCGTCGGGTTGTCATGGAGAGGTTCATACAGAATCTGTTGATAGCTCTCCGTGTCGCGTGTAATGTCAAGTTCGTCCCAAATTAATAATATATCTTTGTAAATGTTCGGCATTAAGTTAAAATTGCCTTTTTTATTTATAATTTTACATTTTAAAATGTGTCTTTCAACATTTAAGTTTTTGTATTGGCCTAAAAAGTAATCTGTTAAGGATTTCGAAATTCCATCCCTCTCTAAACTAGTGGCGAGTGAATTTACAGCGACTACTTTACCATGTAATGTTAATTTTCTGTTACTCCATATATTTAGAATTGTTTTAATTGTTTTAATTTTAGGTTCCCAGTTATCTGCCGAAACGTCAACGTTACCAAAATAAAATCCTAAAATCTTAATTTTTTCATTATTCCATCTTATATCAAATGGAGTGTCTTTCTCATACCTAAGTTTCACCATTAGGAAACCGTTGGTTTTCTGAAGATTTACTTTAGCTTCAGATGCATGTTCATAAAATTTATGTGTAGAATTTTGAAAAGTTGTTTGACTGAGTCTAGGTCTGATTGGGTTGCGTTACCGTCGTCCGAGTACCCTACCCACTTACTAACGAAGCCATCTCGTAAGGTTATCCCATATCACTCCCGAACAGCTTCCGTCAAAGTTTCAGCTACCAAAATATATAGAACAGTGCTGATCGGGCACCCTTGCCTAATACCCAGAGAAAGATTAAAATAGTTTGAAACATACCCATTTACCGTAACAGCTGATTGAATATCAGTGTAACATGTCTTTATCATTTAAAAAAAAGTTTGGCCCAAAATTACATTTTTGTAAAACTTTAAACAGAAAGTCCCATTCTACTCAATCATAAGCTTTTGTTTGATCTAAACAAAGTATTAACCCAGGTAAATTATTACGATTAACATATTCTTTTAAGTCCCTTATCAATGACGCTCCGTCATGAATTGATCTGCCTTTAACTGAACATTTTTGATTTGGGTCGATGATGTTTGGTAAACATTCTCTAATTCTAGTCGCATAAACTTTAGTGATCATTTTATAATCACAATTTAATAAAGAGATGGGTCGCCAGTTTTTGAGAAGTTGTTTTTCATTTCCTTTCCAAATTAAAACAATTACACCACGGCGCATGGTAAAAGTTAATTTTTCCTTATTAAAAGCATCGTTAATTACTTCTACCAGATCACTACCAATTAAACCGAACAAATTCCGGTAGAATTCGGCAGTCGTCAAGCCATCACAGCCCGGTGATTTATTATTGGCAAAAGATTTAATAGCAGATGAAACTTCGTCGAGAGTTATTTCCCCTTTACATGCGTCTCTGTCTTCATCACTTGACGTCTTTGTCATTTTATTTAATAAATAATTTTGTGCCGAAGCGTCCGTCTTTTCAGTTGTGTATAATGTTTTGTAAAAATATGTAGTTTCATTTAGAATTTCGTGTTGAGTGTCAATTACATTTCCGTCTTCAGTTATTAAAGAATTCATAAATTTATTATTGGCTTTTTGTTTTTCAAGATTAACGAAACACGCTGTGCATCTTTCACCTTGTTCAGTTTCATTAACCTTGGCCCTAATTCTAGCCCCTTGTAATTGTAATTGTTCATAATCTTTAATCTTATTTTGTATATTAAGTAATTCTGAGTAATCGTCCAAATGTCCAAGTTCGTCTAGCTGTGTTAGAAATACTTCTTCTTGTTTTAAATTTCCTTTATTATCGTATCACATCTCTGTTTTCCGTGAGTATATATTGCATACAAGGTAAGGCTAACATATATTTTGGCTGACGAGTATATGTCCATATAAAGACGCGTGTGTGTGTGTGTGGGGGGGGGGGGGGAGAGGTTGTGGATCGATCTCCTCCAGGTCCATGCGGATTTTCTAGTTTTCAGTGTACTTTGCGGGGGTCATAAACTGACTCCTCTACACACATCATTCGCCAGTCTAGATTTTCCCTGCACAATTTTCTGCACGTGTGCTTTAAACTACATTCAGATCCAGATCCGGGAGGGCGGGGGGGGGGGGGGGGGGGGGGGGGGGCAAAATACCTCATTTCCCCTCCACTCCTCCGCAGATGCCCATGTATGAATGTATGAAGAACATCTATGCAATATAACATAATTATTTAACAAACGTCACTTTTAATTATTTAATAAAAGCCATTTGGAATTATTTAATAAACCAAGTTGGAATTATAATAAATTCCAGGTGGAATTATTCAACAAAATCCAGTTGGAACTATTTCACAAAAAACATTTGGAATTATTCAAAAAAAGCCATTTGGAATTATTTAAGAAAATCCAGTTGGAACTATTTAACAAAATCCAATTTGAACTATTTAACAAAAGCCAGTTGGAACTATTGAACAAAAGCCAGTCGGAACTATTTAACAAAAGCCAGTTGGAACTATTTAACAAAAGCCAGTCGGAACTATTTAACAAAAGCCAGTCGGAACTATTTAACAAAAGCCAGTTGGAACTATTTAACAAATGCCAATTTGAACTATTTAACAAAATCCAATTTGAACTATTTAACAAAAGCCAGTATAATTATGTCCTTGTACATTGTAGTAATCCAAGCCAAAGATCGTTGAGCATTTCATACCCGGCTCAGCTGCAGACAGGCGACCCGCCGCTATCCGCCCGTTCTCCGAGAAGCCAGAAGGTAACCTGCTCACCTTTGCCCTGAATTAAAAACATAAAAATAAAGTTGCAATATCGAATATATTTACTAGTAGTACTAGAAAAGATCTTTTGAGTGGATGGCTTTAAGAAAATGCTTTTTCTTTTAATTCTTTCATTTTCATTCTAACTGTGTGACTCTTCATTTAAAAAAAAAAAAATTGTTTATGCTGACTGCAGTCACATAAAAATATAATGTTAGCCTATTTTAACATATAAAATTACAATGTTAGCCTGTGGAACACGTGAAATGGTGGACACGTCAACGAAGATTCATAGTAATTTTCGTTTGCCAAATCGACATTTTTCACTTTTTCAAAACTTTTAAAATTCCATATCAATTAGTTCAACCCCATAACTCTAATTTTACAGCTCCTAATCTTGCAGGGGACATAACTATAAATTCTGATCTCACACCACTATTTACAGATGCACCGATTATGTGTAAACGATAAGTTAGCGTTTGTATTGTTAAAGGCGGTGTCACACATTCGAGACCTAAACTCACGATCAGCTCACGACCGTGACGATCTAAATTTTTTAAAAATCGCGGGGAGAACGTAGGAAATGTGGCGCCAAAATAAAAAAATACCACAAGGTGAAGTCCAACTCACGTTTGTCAAGAGCTATACACGGTCAACTGACGTACCGTATCAGAGCAATTCACATTCATTCGCGTCCTACTTGCGATCTGTTGGCGACCTATCAGTTGGATTGGCGATCAATCAGAGCGGCTCTCGAGCGGCTCGCGCGCAAGAAGAGTGGATCACGTGGTACAACCGTGTACACCGCGAGTATAAAAACACTCCCATCGCTCGCGACCAAACCCTATGACATGACATGACATCGCGACCATGTCCGACCAGTAAGTCCACTTTAAGATGATGTAACGAGCGACTCCCGACCGTCAAGACCATTTAAGAGCAGCTGACGACGGATTGGCGTCCGCTACCCGACGAAGGTAGATCGGCTGACTCTCACGATTGTTTTGAGCATGGTCAAAATGTTCGTGAGAGTTTGCCGACTTCTCACGTCCTTCAAGACACACTGAAGACCACTTAAGTCCTATATCAGAGCCTGTCAAGTGCTCCAAGACCTTTCACGAGGGACTCATGATTTTTTCACTTTTCTCATCGTCAGGTGATCGTGGAGCAAAATCGTGACTGTGTGACACCCGCATTAACGACACCACTAAATATTGTCAATTAATCATACGCTATTGCTTGTCAAACATTCAGTTATTTTGACGGATAGTCTCCAGTGAAAACCCGTTACATATTTCCATCAGACATTTCCTAAAGACAGAACAGCACATACCATGGCCTTTGATATACCAGTATCTCAGATAAGCGCCTTTCTGGTCGAGCTTACTATTTACAAATACAGTGATTCTTTGTAAGCGATAAGATACGCGTATTATCCATTTTACAAAGCGATCTTAGTGCTAAGATCACCTTAACTGCAAAGCTACCTTATGCCTTTTAAGAGATATTGGGACTAAGATCGCTTTGTAAAACCGGGCCCTGGATATCGGTGAACTGTTATCCATCAGAGGTCTGTTCAGGAGGGCGACCGATCGTTGTTGTTCGCTTAACTGGTTTTTCAATCTAACGTTATATAAATGTGATATGATAGAAGGCGATGGTTCCAGTCAAATGGTTCGCGAGCGCTTGGCCTCCTGAACGCGTCTATGGTTCCTTGCAGAATACAGATGCTTACCTTCATTGCGATTTTCCCACGTAGTTCTGTGACGAATGATCCAACCTTGTCCAGAAGCAATTTTGTAGACATACTGATGTGGATCTTTAGTGCTGAAAAAGAAAATCAAGAGGTTACGGCTATCAAGAGGTGGGGAGGGTATCGGGTGGATATGAGGTTTATTATATGAGGGTGGGTCTACTTAATGTTAACTTAATTCATTTCAACTTATTTTCGTGCTTATATCAAATTAAGGTTCAAGCACGCTGTCCTGGACACACACTCACCTCATCTAACTGGGCTGTCTGTCCAGGACAATGGGTTAGTTGTTAGTGGTTAGTGAGAGAGAAGAGGGTGTAGTGGTCTTACACCTACCCATTGAGTCGTTAAACTCACTTAATAAAACAGAATGAAGGTAAAATGAAACGTCACAAAATAGGAAACTCAGATATTTGCAGGACCATAAACCAGCAGGGTGGTTTTGATGGAAATACAGAGGCAGTCAGCCCCTCATAAACACATGGCGGTGTAGACGTCCCTTCCTCACTTAAGGACCACAGGCAGTGTTCTAGCTGGTCCAGATTTACTGAAATTATTTACAAGGTTTACCTTCTCCAGTGGATTCGACCCTTGATGCAGTGTTGACAGTATCGCCAAACAAACAGTACCTCGGCATCTTTAGTCCTATCACGCCCGCAGCACATGAACCTGAAGGAACAATGACAATATAAGAAGAAAAGGAGGAAGAGGATGACTTATGAGGTGGAGGGCGTGAAGACGAAGAAGGAGGAGAAGGGGAAGAAGAAGAAGAAGGAGGAGGAGGAGGAGAAGAAGAAGATGGACAAGAAGAAGAAAGAGAAGAAGGAGGAGGAGGAGAAGAAGAAGGAGAAGAAGAAGAAAGAGAAGCAGAAGGAGGAGAAGGAGGAGGAGGAGGAGGAGAAGAAGATGGACAAGAAGAAGAAAGAGAAGAAGGAGGAGGAGGAGAAGAAGAAGGAGAAGAAGAAGAAAGAGAAGCAGAAGGAGGAGAAGGAGGAGGAGGAGGAGAAGAAGAAGATGGACAAGAAGAAGAAAGAGAAGAAGGAGGAGGAGGAGGAGGAGAATAAGGGGGCGAAGGAGGAGAAGAATAAGAAGAAAAAGAAGAAGAAGAAGAAGAAGAAGAAGAAGAAAGACGGTATCTTATGGAAAGTTACTAGTTGGCGTGACGGTATCTTATGGAAAGTTTCTAGTTGGCGTGACGGTATCTTATGGAAAGTTACTAGTTGGCGTGACGGTATCTTATGGAAAGTTACTAGTTGGCGTGACGGTATCTTATGGAAAGTTACTAGTTGGCGTGACGGTATCTTATGGAAAGTTACTAGTTGGCGTGACGGTATCTTATGGAAAGTTACTAGTTGGCGTGACGGTATCTTATGGAAAGTTACTAGTTGGCGTGACGGTATCTTATGGAAAGTTACTAGTTGGCGTGACGGTATCTTATGGAAAGTTACTAGTTGGCGTGACGGTATCTTATGGAAAGTTACTAGTTGGCGTGACGGTATCTTATGGAAAGTTACTAGTTGGCGTGTATCTTATGGAAAGTTACTAGTTGGCATGACGGTATGTAATAGTATCTTATGGAAAGTTACTAGTTGGCGTGACGGTATCTTATGGAAAGTTACTAGTTGGCGTGACGGTATCTTATGGAAAGTTTCTAGTTGGCGTGACGGTATCTTATGGAAAGTTACTAGTTGGCGTGACGGTATCTTATGGAAAGTTACTAGTTGGCGTGACGGTATCTTATGGAAAGTTACTAGTTGGCGTGACGGTATCTTATGGAAAGTTACTAGTTGGCGTAACTAGTATCTTATGGAAAGTTACTAGTTGGCGTAACA
>NC_054709.1:1693835-1886335 GCF_016097555.1 Gigantopelta aegis
GAAATCGATTTAAAAACACATTCATTCGTATATATCAACAACATCATTTTGTTACTGACACATACTATGTATAGAGGATACCACATGAGTGGCCGTTAGATACCTTTAGCTTACAAGTTGTTTTAAAACGCGAAAGAGAGTTCGACACGTTTTTAAATAACGACTTGTAAGATAAATGGTATTTAACGGACACTAATGTAGTATTATAATATTTCAAACATATCTTTTATAAAACAGGTTTAAGCATATTTAAATATCTTAACTGACTGAAAGCTATTGATGGCCTTTGCTCTTGTAGCCATCGTACGCGTCACAGAAAAATCAACGTCACAATGTAATCGATTTGTTCATTGGGTGGTATGGCATTGGCGATCTTGTCATCACCTAGGAGAAGCCAGCCAGTCGTACGTCTTGAAATTGTTATCACACATATATGCGTTAATAGTATGTGTTATCAAAAATAACGATGTTCTCACCAACTGGTGTGTAAGAAATACTATTAGCCCACTTGATATGTTGGTGTATTGAATACTGAGTTGATAATAAAGTTAAAACCGGACTTGTTTTAACAAGTTGTAGTAAACTATCAGGAGATGAAGGAGATGAAGTTACCTCTTTTCATTTTCCGTTAAGGCTTTTTCAATTTGATCAATTCATTGTTTATTTTTTAATTAACGACAGTAATTTGTCACAGTAAAACAACAGTTGATTGTTAAATTGAATTTCACAAACCCTGACGTAGCTCTGTTACATATAAATCAGTAGTGGTAAGCACCGTCCCGTTTGTAAAGGTAAATTATCACTATAAAATATGTAATGATTGATAAGTCATGAACATATGTAACCATAGTAACCAGGCTTCACTACAGATGGTTTTTCTACAGAGCTTGTCTGCACCATGGTATAATAGAGGCGTTTGAATAGACACACAGATGCGCATATGGTAATATTTTAAGGTAGAAACTGTTACTAGTTTACAGAAATATTGATCTAATCTCAAATTTTCAATACTCTAAACGAATGTGTCGTTTTTCGTGTTGTCAGCTAAATGTACTTACTGGTGAACAATCCTAGAACTGCCAAAAGCACACAAAAATTCATCTCTCCAGTTTTAGAATCGACGGATTTCAAGTCTTTAAAACAGTGTGACTCGACTGTTAGATCACTTTAATATATACGTGAGTACTATGAAATTTAACACTGACGTTATCGATATTACAATTATATTATAATACATGCATAAAGGTGAATAGTTTTAATATCGTATTCAATTTTACCTCTTTGGTAGGAATATGACTTTAATGATATTATTATGATACTGAAATGAATGCATGTTGTCAAAGTGAATATGTTTAGAGTCAACCAGTTTGAGCAATCACACAAGAGTCTGAAAAATGTTATGGTTCATGATAAAAAGGAGAAGTTACAGCTAGCCCTGCCAATGTTGAACAACAAAGAATTTAACATTTGCACTGTACAAACATTTACTTGTGGATTTCCAATTCCATCATCTACCTTTCAGTACTCACAACATGTTTTTCAACATCAATATCCTTTAGCTGATCAATTATTCTCTTTACATCTTCGATGGAAGAAATAGAGAACACTGTATCCTCTGGCAGTGTGATTTCGACACTTGGGTTTTTCCTATTTCTCCTCAATAATGTAGAAATTAAGAACCCTTTTGACTTCAGCTCACTTCGCAGTTCCTCAAAATTTTCAGTATTCTACGGTCTCTGTCTGAAAGGTAATAAAATCGCAGCCGTTTAAACCACTTTAAACAAATCATATCGTACATACAAAGAAAAAGTGTTGGGTGTGATTTTATGATCATTTAAAAAATAATTGGCAGGTTACCATTGTTTCAAGACAGAAATTCTGAAGATACAACATTATTGTACTGCCCTGGAAAAAATATACATTGCATTTAATAATACATATTTGTTTTAATCAATATAGCATGTAACCATTGTTTATTAACAACAAATCAATCACATGAAGCTTTCTTGGAACAATCTTTATCATTAATTAAAGGCTTTTGTAGGAGATATCGCTGGCTCTATAATATGCATTATCTCGCCTTCATGTAAAATTCTTTAATCTCATTGGTTGTTTGCCGTTGGACAAATCCCTTATCCCCCTGTGGGCGGAGCCAAATTCTCTTATACCCCGTCTGTAATTTCCAAGTTTCCAGCCGCCCCAGTTAATGCTAAAGCAATAATTAGATTATAAATAACATTGATAATCAATCAAGTATACACAATTAATTTTATTTTTACTATAAAATACACTATTTCAATACTTTTAAAAGCTGCAATGTTGAACTCGGCCACCTAATTACGGTCGTGGTGTTATTGTATTAATGCGCGATTAGCAACAGTTTTTTTGTTGTTGTTTTTTTTGTTTTGTTTTTTTACTACATACATTTCTGATAAAAAAAAGTTTTTTTTGTTTTGTTTTTTTATTAATATCTGTTTCAGACAATTTCGTATTACAAACATTTGAAGTTAAAAACTCGTTTATCGATGGAACTATTTTTCGTCACTGGCAAGTGCTTTCGTTCGCGTACGCGTGCTACGGCTCCTCCGTTAATAAATTGTTAACAATTATTGTCTGGCGTTATTTTAATTATTTGGCTATATGGTTTAACATGTCGGCAAGATAAATTCGTTGTAGATGCATCTCTCAGGGTATATGGCTTTTTATGTACACTCTGTGTGCTCTTTGGGTAAAAGAACACACAGAGGGTACATAAAAAGCCATATACCCCTCGTGATGCTTCTACAACTTATAATATCTCCTGCGGTATTCTCCTTGGAGATATCGCTTCTTTCTTTTTTTACGTCACTGTGTATGTTTCAGCGCTAAACCTATCATTATTGACGTCACGCTACTGTCATTCTGCTAGTTAACGAGTCTATCGCTGCCAAATATAGTGACATTATACCAACATTAATGAAATTGTTTACAATTGTCGCAAATGAAAAGAATGATAATAGATGATTTTAAAAATAGCCCCCCCCCCCCCCCCCCCCCCCCCCCCCCATGTCTCGTGATATCATAATTTATCAGCATTCGGCAAGTCTACGATTAAATACTTTTATCAACTCGTACTGATAAATTATGATGTCACAAGACACTCGGGGTGTATCCTCTATATATTGTATGAACAGGGATCAACATTAACCAGGATTGCTACAATGAATATATGCAGGTCTAACTTAAAAACAAATAAACTTATTAATATCTCTTTTTTGGATTATTTTGCAGTTGTTCATGTTTGTAAACAATCTGATTAAAATTAGCTCCACTATTACATGTGGATCTAACACCAGCCAGTTGGAGCTCATGTCCACCAATCAAAACCTTACTTGCAGAATCCTGTCAGTGATTTAAAAATAATTTGAGAACATTCCGAATTATCCAGAGGGTATACGACATGTTTCTTGTGAATTACGAATGCCTGATTTAGTTGGGGGTTTTTTGGGTTTTTATAAATAAATAAATAATTTTTAATGTAAAATTGAAGACTGATAACCCACCCCGTACGTACTGGTAGGGTTCGCTGTACTGCGGCTACTAAAATAGACTCGCCCGATATTTTTAGAATTTGTATGCTCCCAAATAACGTTATAAAAGGCGAGGTGTGATTGGTCAATATTTAAATTATTATTTACAGACGGAATGTTACCTGGACATTGGGGACTATGCAGTGTTGTTAGCAATCCGATTAAAATTAGTTCTACTGGTCTAAATAAGGCATTCGTAATTCACATGAAACATATCGTATACCCTCAGGATAATTCGGAATGTTTTCAAATTATTTTTAAATCACTGGCAGGATTCTGCAAGTAAGGTTTTGATTGGTGGACATGAGCTCCAACTGGCTGGTGTTAGATCCACATGTAATAGTGGAGCTAATTTTAATTAGATTGGTTTGTAAACAATATCTTAAGAATTTCAATTTCAAGACTGAACACACTAATCTGTCTTTAGATGATACTCCATGTTTACGTAAACTACTTTGTGTGAAAAAAAAGGCACAAAAGCTTAGTATTATGTTTTGGAATCATTTAAAACAACTCTTGAAAGTAAACTTCGATGGTTCATATATGGGACATTAAAGGGACAGACCCTAGTTTTTAAACACTACAGCATATTTTTCACTATTAGAGCCGTTTATGATCACTGAAATTAAACATTACTTATATTTTATTGTTCAGGTTATTCATTTCCGTAGAACCGAAGTGTTTCTGGTCATCCTGTTGTTTCTAGTATCACAAAATGCATTTGTCATATTTTTTAAAAACGTTCGTTTGTCTGAGAAGTAGCTGTTATTGATTCGAGTTCTAGTCTATTTTTACGGATATTTCCCGGTTTTAATGTCACAGACTCTCCTTTCACACTGTTGTAACTTTATCCAAGTGTGTTACAGGTTTGTATATTAACTAAATTTAGTGTCCATTTTTACGAGTTGAAACTATGGTCTGCGCCTTAAAATAGAATATTAACAACCAACATCGGAAATGATGATAAATATATTTTGTATTTAAATAGAATATTAACAACCAACATCGGAAATGATGATAAATGTATTTTGTATTTAAATAGAATATTAACAACCAACATCGGAAATGATGATAAATGTATTTTGTATTTAAATAGAATATTAACAACCAACATCGGAAATGATGATAAATATATTTTGTATTTAAATAGAATATTAACAACCAACATCGGAAATGATGATAAATATATTTTGTATTTTTGTTTGGGGAGTGTAAAATTGTTAACAAATTTTGGTAAAATTTTACGCAGTGGATTAAGGCAAATTGTACCCATGGAAATAAGATGAATATCTCTGAAGAACTGGTTATTCTTGGCGTTAAAAACATGTAACAACAGATGCAGCATTTGATTTTTTATTGTCATTTGCAAAATTTCACATTTAAAAAAAGCAAAAAGTACAAAAAATCACCTCTTAGATTTATACATTTCAAAAAGGAAATTCAGTGTAGATACACAATCAGTATACCAGCACTTTTTAATAGGATGTCCAAATAATTATTGTCCTTCGGGTTGACTTTGTTCCCAACAGGTCATACATGTATTATTTGCTCTTTTGCATGCAATAAAATTGTTTGCTCTTAGTGACAAGGAAATCGGGGAATAGATTTTCTGAATTCGCGGGTGTATCAAAATAAATAAATTAGGAATAAATGAATGCTAAAAAGAAAAATCATCATTACCTTTTTTAATTTTTATTCTTAATTTTTTTTTTTTTTTTTTTTTTTTTTTAAATATTTTATACATATAAATGTATTGTGTCTTCAGAGGGCTCTTCCTGGTTTTTAGCTTAAGCTCTAGGGCCCGTGTTTATAAAACTTTTAGAGTCCAGACTCAATCTCTAATGACGTCATACACATACAATTCGTATGGCGTTGTCATGACATTAGTGTCTTATATTATTAGAGTCTTGAGTGTAGAAAGTTTTATAAGCACCAAGCCTGTTCATGTTGACCACCTGCACCCTTTTTAACTTGGACGTAGACCTTTGTAACATGGAATGGTGAATAATAAAAAATAATAATAATAAAAAATTTGAAAATTAACGGTCATCTGTGATAAATTACTATTGACATGGTTCACTTGTTAGATGTATAGGATAGATCTCCGTCAGTCGGCCCATTGAGATATTCTCGTTCCAGCCAGTGCACCGTGACTGGTATATCAAAGGCCATGGTATGTGGTATCCTGTCTGTGGGATGGTGCATATAAAATGAAAATGGAAATATGTAGCGAGTTTCCTCTCTATGACTGTGTCAAAATTACCATATGTTTGACATTCAGTAGTCGATTATTAATAAATCAATGTGCTCTAATGGTGTCGTTAACAAAACAAACTTTCAGACACCACGGGCCCTTATTAACTTTTTAATAATATTATTATTATTAAATAATTTATATTAAAAACAATTGTATACATTTTCCTCTACCAGCAAAAAAAGAAAAGAAAACTAACTAGCGGATCTCTATAGGTGGTTTGCTTCTTGCTCGGTCTAAATACAAAATTCAGCTTAATGGTTTTTGTGCAGATATTCCAATAAACAAGCTATGATTAACATTAGATTAACATGGTTTACCATTGTTACACGTTGCATTAACCATAGACATACGGGCTCCCATTTGCCTGAATTAAACAAAAATACCCAAATCTGGCTAACAACATTTATTCATATTAACATTACCACCAACAGCTATATAGGGTTGAAACCGAATCACTACGCATTATTACATGGATTACAACTAATTTTGACAGTAGAATGATGTAAATCCACGGTAAAAAGGTCTCGGGTTAGCACATTTTGCCCGAATATCTGTGTCATTTGTGCCCGAATCTAAGGTTTTACTCAAGCACTTGACACGATACCCCCACCCCCCGTCCGTATGCTTATGGCATTACCTTTGTGTTCCCCAGTGTGATACCATCTTTAAATGAAACCTAAACTTTAAAATTGGAAACGCTTGGGAAAGCTTGGGAAAGCAACTCTCCTAGGAGAAGGAATACTTGCAAGACAAACCCGGCCAATTAATGGAGGTCGTTGGCAGTCCATCTAGGAAAAGGAAAATTCCAAAATCACACCCATGTAGACCTTCGAAGACGGAAGATCCTGGCCTTTTGGGCGGGGTGAGAACCGAGCATCTACGTATCCACGATATTATGGCTGTATCGAATTCTAAGAATCGTGATGGTGCGTCTCTATGGCTAGCCAAGTGAAAATTGCACAGGGCCCTAAGCCTCCAAGGGGCCAACCCCCAGCGGCTGGCACCTCTGACCCCAAACATCTAGCTGGTAAGGGCCAGAGTAAAGCGACCAGCTACAACTTGAGAATATGCCATTTGGAATGCAGAGGGAATAAGACCAAAAAACCCTCGAGCTCCAAATTTCCTGAAATAAAAAAACATTGAAGTGTGCTGCATTCACGAAACTCATCTCAACTCAAACCACCGCTTTTCTATCAGAGGCTATGAGACAGAAGAGAACTGGCCAAAAGGATTACTTATTCTGGTTAAAAACACTCACCCAGCAGTGGAAATCTACAAATCAGCAGATGCAGACAGAAGTCCTTGGAATCAAACTTGCTTGAAGGGAATCCTCTGTCCATCTATAATTTGTACTCTTCGCCACCAAAGCGCTATCCAGAGGAAAGAAGTGTTAAACTATCAAGAGAAAAAAACAGACAGGTCAGAGCTGGCGCGCGCTCTCTGTCTGTCTGTCTGTCCGTCTGTCTGTCTCTCTCTCTCTCTCTCTCTCTCTCTCTCTCTCTCCCCCCCCCCCCCCCCACCCCCCACCCCATGCCGAAAAGATGAAGAGGTAGCCAGACCATCCACTGCACGAATGGCTTCAGGACCTCACCAAGAACAGGCTCAAACGAAAATGCCTGAACCACCTGGTAAAAAGAGTACCAACGTAGACAAGCTGACATTCTGACAGCTAATCCAGAGCGAAGTGATGGAAATATGTACGTTCATGATTATTTAGAAACAACAACACACCGCACAGTTTACTTGTTCAGCGTTTACAATATTCAATATTTAATAATAGAACAAGGACAATTTCCAAAAATATCAGTTTTTGTCATTATGTTGGCACTTAACTTCAGTCAGAAAATGCTTACTTGACCCCTGGAAATGGTATTTTTGATGACTGAAGTACGATCAGGTTATTAACCCTGTGTATTAATAAGTCATTATGGGGGCGAGACGTAGCCCAGTGGTAAAGCGCTCGCTTGATGCGCAGTCGGTTTGGGATCGATCCCTGTCAGTGGGCCTATTGGGCTATTTCTCGCTCCAGCCAGTGCACCACGACTGGTACATCAACGGCCGTGGTATGTGCTATCCTGCTTATGGGAAATGCTGCTAATCGAAAAGAGTAGCCCATGAAGTTTCCTCCCTCAATATCTGTGTTGTCCTTAACCATATGTCCGACGCCATATAACCGTAAATAAAATGTGTTGAGTGCGTCGTTAAATAAAACATTTTCTTCTTCTAATAAGTCATTATATTGTTATTGGTATTATAAATGTTGTGAAAAAGGAATATCCCATTTTTGGTTTGTAAAACCTCTTTTCCTATAACGACATAGTCTGTTAGTATCTAAGACACGGTTCCAGCCAGTGCACCACGACTGGTATATCAGCGGTCGTGGTGTGTGCTACCCGTCTGTGGGATGGTGCATATAAAAGATCCCTTACTGCATTGGGAAGAAATGTAGCAGGTTTCTTCTGATGACTATATGTAAAAGTTATCAAATGTTTCACCTCCAATAGCCGATGATTAATTAATCAATGTGCTCTAGTGGTGTTAAACAACACTTTATTTTTTATTTACGACACGGTTTAATAACAAAAACAAACGAAATTCACTGAAAACAGAAATTTAATTATTTCATCAACATTTAGGTAATAGCTTAATACGCACAAACACACGAACGTGCGTGCATACATACACATACGTTTGCTCAAACACACACGTGTGCTCAAACACACGCATGCACGCACGCACATAATATACAAACTTAAAAAAAAAAAATCTTGTCCAGTTTACACATTACATAAATATTAACCAAACCGTATTCTAAATGAGACAGTTATTATCAATATAATCAGATGTTTTTTAAAATGACATTTGGCAGCCATTATTGATAAATGGCAGCCATCTTGAAAAAATAATCCACATCCTTAATGAACTAGCTTACTTCATACGCGCATGTTCAGGCTGTCCAGCACACCCTTATGAAAAAGTAGGAATGAAAATATAGAAAAAGTAGGACAAAAGTAGGAAAACAAGAAAACAGTAGGACCGAAACAGTACGTAGCGGCATTATTCATGCGCAAACTGGGAAAACGAATGTGTTAAATCCAAAAAGTGGTATTATTGAGAAAACACTTTCACATTTTTTATGTGGTGCTCAGATTGTACCTGTATTTTTCTGTTATATCCAAAATAATATAAATCGTATGTAACGGTCACATTATACAGTTACTTCAAATTAGTGTACACTGTATTAATGAATATATATGTACATATTTATATGCATAGTAATGCTGCTGCACAGTAAATTAGATTAGCATGATTAGTTTAAGTTTTCCATAATCTGTTATAGATTCTGAAGTGATAACTACACATTGTACATTATAACCATGTTAATCATTGGAGAACAAAAATGTTAGCTTTAAGGGTGTAATTTTAATAAGTTGAGATTTCTGGTACTACAAATTGGGTGCTAGATCTTGATCAAAAAAAAATCCCATAACTGTTGCACACTTTAACAGCAATTCGCGGCGTTTTGAAACAAAAATGTAGGGAAAATTTGGTATTTTGAAAAAAAAATGTAGGAAAAATAGGACAAAGATCAAAAAGTTGAATTTTTTTAGGAAAGGTAGGATCGCTGGAGGATCTTAACCACCCCAACCCCTATTAGAAAATAGCCTGTTGTTAAAAACAATTATTGGAGGATATTGGTTGTCGGAGCCTTAGAAAATCAAATTAAGGGGTTGACATTTGCATGTAAACACACACACACACACACACACACACACACACACACACACACACACACACCTATTAGAAAATAGCCTGTCACCTATTGTTTCTGTAAACTTATAAAAACCATATCTTAAAATGAAATCCTGTTTATACATTGCATAAATATACAAGCCGTAGACAACATGTAAATGTGACAGTTAAATATAATAAAATGACATTTGGCAGCCATATTGATAAATGGTGGCCATCTTTAAAAACAAATCCAGGATTAACAACAATTCTTAAGGGATATTGGTTGTAGGAGCTGAAAACAAAATCAAATAAAAGTGTTGAGGTTTGCACCTAAGCCACACTACACCACCCCATTGGAAATATATATATATATAAGTGTAAAATAAAATGGCACTTCGCAGCCACATTTGTAAATGGCGGCCATCTTGAAAATCCATATTGTCACTAGTTTAACAACAATATAAAGGTTTACTTCATTGACATATTATTAACAACAATTCCTGAAGGATATTTAGTTGTTGAAGCTGAGATAATTAAATCAAATCGTTAAGATGTGCACCAAAGCCACCCCACCCCATCCACTAGAAAACAGGATGTCACCTATTGTTGCTGTTACAATTCAACTCTACATAGTCTCGAAATGTTCCAGAGGCATGGCCCCACCACCAGCCCCCACCCCCACCCCCCTCCTCCAGCAACCTGATGTGACAAACCCTCTGTGTAGTGGGTGTTGTGCCTGACCATTTTTAGCTGGCCTTCGACTTGTCTCACGTGGGAGACTCCAGGCGAACGCTTTATCACTGCTTCCTGAAATTAAAAAAAATAATAATAATAAAGATAAAAAAAACAAAAAACCCAACCACATTGCATAGTTTTTAACTATCACTACGATAACCAAGAATAATTCAATTTCAGTGGATTCCACCTACCAGATTCGGAGACTCCACGAGTCTTAATAAAATCAAGGTCCTGACGAATCTTGATAAAATCAAGGTCCTGACGAATCTTGATAAAATCAAGGTCCTGACTCGTGGATTCCACCTACCAGATTCGGAGACTCCACGAGTCTTGATAAAATCAAAGTCCTGACTCGTGGATTCCACCTACCAGATTCGGAGACTCCACGGATTCCACCTACCAGATTCGGAGACTCCACGGATTCCACCTACCAGATTCGGAGACTCCACGAGTCTTGATAAAATCAAGGTCCTGACTCGTGGATTCCACCTACCAGATTCGGAGACTCCACGAAGAATAATTCCATTTTATAATTACTGTTTTGTAATAGGCGTCTTGATTGGTTAAAATGCTATCACGTGATGTAAAAACCCAACGTTCATTCTTCCATGAACGTGAAAACTGCACTTTTTCGGTAAACAAACGGAATCCCCGAGGATTCCATCGTTTCTATTTTTTATCCCAAATTCGTCTGCACTGTGAGTGACGGTGACAATTCAGGCTTTAAACGACTCCGGTTTTGAACTGAGACACATAATGTATATGACAGGCCACAAAAACGAAGCTTCTATTAGAAATTATAGCAGAGAATGCTCAACAAATCAAAAGAGAGACATGAGCGCAGCTCTGTCACATTTGACAAAAACACCAAACCGACAACTTACACGCGCGAAAACACATACGCCTTCGTGCACAATTCCGCGACCTGTCCTTTCCGAGGATAATATCACACAATCACAAACTTCCTCTGAAATCCACACACACAGTAACACTGAAAGCACTTTCAAGTCGGTCTTCACATTCATTTTCACTAATTCAACTTTTGACAACTGCAATTTTAATATAGGTAGGAGGCCTAGATAAATCTTCTAAATAATTTGACACTCTCCCTCATGTTAATTAGTTAAAAATTCATCGAAAAAAAATGTTTGCGTTATCAGTTGATGCTCTGTTATTTTAAATTTTATAACGTTTTATCCACATTTGATTCAGAAAATTAAAATGTATAAAACCTTATGTAAATCAATATAATGAATCGGAGATTTGACGGAAAAAAACGAATGTAACTTTCTAAGGGAATTCCTTTATTTGTGTATTGATACAGTTGTAAATAATTGTGGAACAGAGTTCGATTGGGATGTTTAATATAGTTTTGTATAATGGCATTAATGCATTTGAAATTATAAGAATCTGACAATCAATTTTCATTTGTTCTGTCAATCACTGAAGGATGACGTTTATAGACTCCAAAAGAAAAATATAAACATGATTCAACATTTCATTTTAACTTATTTCCGTGCTTATATCCAATTAAGGTTCAAGCACGCTGTCCTGGGCACACACCTCAGCTATCTGGGATGTCTGTCCAGGACAGTGGGTTAGTGATTAGTGAGGGAGAAGAGGGTGTAGTGGTCTTACACCTACCCATTGAGTCGTTAAAACTCGCTCTGGGCAGGAACCAGTACCGGGCTGCGAACTCCTTACCTACCAGCCTTATGTTCGATGGCTTAACCACGACTCCACCGAGGCCGGTATGATTCAACAAACACGAGGTCTCTTCTCGACTGCCTATAATGAGTTAGAATTATCTCTTCTTAACACCAAACTTAAATGTGGTTACACACCATTATTTAAAATAAAACAAAATTACTTTTTCTCACAATTTGACCATTACAAACATGATGGTGTTAAAACAAACAAGAAAAAACCCACACACAAGTCTCCTTTGTCTAACAGTCACCTATTAATGAATGACTTGTTGCAACCTCTGCAATTGTCCACGGAATCGGCAATGCCGTGGAGTTTTAAATTTGTATGCTGTGGACTACATTCAATTATTTTATTAGTTTCTTTCCATCGCATGTTTTTTTTCCGTAGACATGTTCTTAATTGCAGTGAAATGTTGTTGACCCCATCTACAAGATCAATGGACACTACCTACCAGATTCATGGACCCCACCTACGAGACTCATGGACCCTACCTACAAGACTCATGGACCCTACCTACTAGATCCATGGACCCCACCTACCAAACTCATGGACCCCACCAAATCTACTGCATTTGTAGTCCAGCTTGTTCAGAAACATCAAATCTTCTTTGGTAACTTATGTTAAGTCAGATTTGCTTGTTTAAAAATAGTTTGAACAGAATAGTGTACATTTTATTTTTTAAATGAAACACAATTTGTAAGAAGAGCTGAAATTTACATTTTAAAATTCCAGTTCCAGTCATCATTCTTTCTAGTGCATGTTTTAAATATCTTGCGGGTGAACGTTCACTCCGACGTTTGGTAAACTAAGTCTGCTATTGTAATCAATTAAAAATAAATATACCAATGACGAGGTTATGTTAGACAGTAAAAAAATTCTTTTTATTTTGTAATATTGAGTCTTGATAAAATCAAGGTCCCGACTCGTGGATTCCACCTACCAGATTCAGAGACTCCACGAGTCTCGATAAAATCAAGGTCCCGACTCGTGGATTCCACCTACCATATTCGGAGACTCCGCGAGTCTTGATAAAATCAAGGTCCCGACTCGTGGATTCCACCAATCACACTCATGGACTCTACCTATTTCTGGTAAGCAGTCTACCGTTTTCCTGGAATTATAAAAAAGAAATATGATTAAGTAAGGTGCTCAGGGAAATCTAAGTCGGAAATCTTATTATTAACTCATAGTAAGTGGCATGCGTTTTCATGAAACTACAATAAGGTCTCACTACACAGTTGACTTCCGGGTGAGAATGGTGAGAGTTCATTCATCTGTATAGTTCCTAATTCTAACACGTTATGGTTCACATATTCACTTCTAAGAAATGGTGAAGAATAAAATAATATGTATGTTTAATGGTAAGCTTTTTGGCTGTATTTTGTCCATGTTATTTTGTAATATTGTGCATTGACCTTTTGGAACATGAGTGTATAGTGCAAAAGACCACCGGAGTGAATTGGTTAATGAACCACCTGTTCGGACCGGTACTACAGCCAGATGCGGTCATGTAGCAAAAATCTGAGACGATAATGTTCTCAATTTTGGAGTGAAAATAAATGCTTATAATATAATGTATGTTTGTCATAGTGTATGTTGTTAATGCCAACGAGAACCCGTTCTATTGGCAGTCTTCATTTGAAGTTGGGCAGTTTAACATGGGTTTCAATGCCAGAAGACATCTGTGTAGTGAGACCTAAGAACAAAGGAACACGATTGAGCACGGCACAAAAGAAGAAGTATTTCAGAAATTAGTTCAATCCTGAAAGATACTATATCCGACCCAAGCAGTATTGTCGTCGATTGGGGGTAGACTGATAAGCATGCACAGTTTAAGCTGAATCCCACAAGGGGGAGGGGGGTAGACTGATAAACATGCACAGTTTACGCTGAACCCCACAAGGGGGGGGGGGGGGGGAATAGACTGATAAGCATGCAGTTTACGCTGAACTCCATAAGGGGGAGGGGGATAGACTGATAAACGTGTACAGTTAAAGCTGAACCCCACGGGGGGGGGGGGGTAGACGGATAAAAGTGTACAGTTAAAGCTGTACAGATTAAACGTGTACAGTTAAAGCTGAACCCCACGGGGGGGGGGGGGGAATAGACGGATAAACGTGTACAGTTAAAGCTGAACCCCACATGGGGGAGGGATAGACGGATAAACGTGTCCCAACAGAGGTTAGCGATCTTTTATGTATGTTTCATATAAAATTTAAGAAACTGGATATGGTAATGTCATGATCCCTCAACCCTCACACGACCAAACACCATTAGATACAACAACTCCCATGAAAATTTTTAAAAAAAACCCAAACAAACAACCAAAAAAACAAGCAAGATAACAAACCTTGCAAAATCAAATTGAGGCTATGAGGTGAGATATTACTTGCTCCCCAAAGTTAGATTATGGGGAGCCATTTAAGATATTTCCATATAAATTCACCTGCTAATGGGAGCTAAAAATTACTCTCCTTGAAGTTAGTTTCAAGGGAGTGATGGGAATCAAGAGTCTGAAAAAAAAGACTTCAAAACACTTCAACACACCACAACACATTAGCTTAGCCTCTACCTCCTCCTCCTCCTGCTCCTCCTCCTCCTCTTCCTTCTCCTCCTCCTCCTTCTCCTCCACGGTTGCGGTATCACTCTCGTATTCCTCCTTCTCTTCCTCCTTCTCCTCTTCCTCCTTCTCCTTCACGGTGGCGGTATCACTCTCGTATTCCTCCTTCTCTTCCTCCTTCTCCTCTTCATCCTCCTCCTTCACGGTGGCGGTATCACTCTCGTATTCTTCCTTCTCTTCCTCCTTCTCCTGTTCCTTCTTCTCCTCCACAACTGCGGTATCACTCTCGTATTCCTCCTCCTCTTCCTCCTTCTCCTCTTCCTCCTCCTCATCCTCCTCCTTCACGGTGGCAGTATCACTGTCGTCTTCCTCATTGTCTTCCCCCTCATTATCTACCTCATACTCTGCCTCCTCCTCTTTCTTGCTCTGCTGACTAATGTTTCTGCTTGCTGGCAGTTCCGTGTTAGACCTTTGCTGGCTAATGTTTGCACTGGTTGCTATTTCCATGTTAGACCCTGGCTGTTTAATGTTTAGACTAGCTGATACCCACATGTTAGACCTTTCTTGCTTAATGCTTGCACTTGCTGGCATTTCCATGTTAGACCCTTGCCGGCTAATGTTTGCACTTGCTGGCATTTCCATGTTAGACCCTTGCCGGCTAATGTTTGTACTTGCTGGCATTTCCATGTTAGACCTTTGTTGTTTAATGTTTGCACTTGCTAGTACTTCCTCTTTTTCCTCCGCCTCTTCTTCTTCCTCCTTCTCCTCGTACTCCTCATCTTCCTCCTGCTCCCCCTCGGTGAGGGTCCCACTCTCGTCTTCCTCCTCCTCTGCCTCCTCCTCTTTCTTGCTCTGCTGACTAATGTTTCTGCTTGCTGGTATTTCCATGTCAGATTTTTGTTGGCTAATGTTTGTACTTGCTGGGAGTTCCATGGCAGATCTTTGCTGGATAATGGATGCACTTGCTGGCAGTTCCATGTTAGACCTTTGCTGGCTAATGTTTGTACTTGATGGCCGTTCCACGTTAGACCTTTCTTGGCTAATATTTGCACTTGATGGTAGTTCTGTGTTAGACCTTTGCTGATTAATTATTGTTGCACTTGCTGGCAGTTCCCTGTTAGACCTTTCTTGCCTAATGTTTGGACTTGCTGGCCGTTCCACGTTAGACCGTTGGTGGTTAATGTTTGAACTTGGTGGCTGTTCCATGTTAGACCGTTGGTGGTTAATGTTTGAACTTGGTGGCTGTTCCATCTTAGACCGTTGGTGGTTAATGTTTCTACTTTCTGGCTGTTTATTGCTAGACCTTTGTTGTTTGGTGTTTCTGCTTGCTTGGTTCCACTGCTTGTTTTGGAGAGAGCTGTCTACGGGGTTGTATCCACAAACCTGGCATATTAATATCCCGATGACTGGCAGAACCACGAGGACGCAGACAATTATAAATACTAATATTCTGTGTTCTGCGATTGTCGCTCGTGAACCCTGAAAGGAAGATATAACAGCACTTCAGTACACAGGACTCGAAATGGCGGACTGCGAAAAGCAGCCCATTTTGTTTTAAGACCCACTAGGTCAAATACTAAAACCACCAACAAATCTCAGGTCATTTTACAAGAGACAGATTTACGTACGATAAACTCATCTGCTATTTAGCTCAAGATTCTGTTATATTATAAATCCATAATCCTCTAAAATACAGTTTTTCATACACAGACCCACACCTCATGCTATCATATTTTCAGCAGGCCATAGGGTTTTCTCAGCAGGACACATTTCAGAGGTCCTAGTTTTTCAAACACAGTTCCTACACTACATCCTATTATATTTTCAGCAGGCCATAGGGTTTTCTTAGTAGGACCCAGTTCAGAGGTCCTAGTTTTGCTAATACAGTCCTACATCACATCCTATCATATTTTTAGCAGGCCATAGGTTTTTCTTAGCAGGACATGTTTCTTTTGGCCTTCTACTTTAAAAACATAACAGCAGGCCATAGGGTTTTCTTAGCAGGGCATGATTTTGTTGGCCTTCTACTTTAAAAACATAACAGCAGGCCATAGGGTTTTCTTAGCAGGGCATATTTTACTTCCTATTTCGAGCCCTAGTATAGAAGTACCAGTCTTCGCCATAAGCCACATCAAGGTGAGCTGTAGATCGCTCTCCTTAAATGATGCTAGGCGAGCAATCACATGAAACCGGCCTCGGTGGCGTCGTGGTTGAGCTATCGGGCTACAGGCTGGTAGGTACAGGGTCCGCAGCCCGGTACCAGCTCCAACCCAGGGGAGTTCTTAATGGCTCAGTGGGTAAGTGTAAGGCCACTACACCATCTTCTTTCTCACTAACCACTAACCAAAACTAACAACTTACCCGCTGTCCTCGGTGGCGTCGTGGTTAAGCCATCGGGCTACAGGCTGGTAGGTGCAGGGTCCACAGCCCGGTACCAGCTCCAACCCAGAGCGAGTTCTTAAGGGCTCAGTGGGTAAGTGTTAGGCCACTACACCATCTTCTTTCTCACTAACCAAAACTAACAACTAACCCACTGTTCTGGACAGACATCCCAGATAGCTGATGTGTGTGCCCAGGACAGCGTGCTTGAACCTTAATTGGATATAAGCACGAAAATAAGTTGAAATGAAAAATGAAATCACATGAAATGAAAAATGAAATTCCTTTCTTTTCTTTTAATGTTATTGCAAAGCGATCAATTTGCATCTCGAGAGATACCAAGAGACAACCATTTTCAGGCAAAGAAGAAAAAGAAGAAACAGAAGAAGAAAAATGAAATAACACGAAGTTTTAAATGAAATTTCTTTCTTTTCTTTTAATGTTATTGCAAAGCGATCAGTTTGCAATTCTCCTGGAGCATTCCAGGTAGTTACGGAAGGGAGCGGTAGTGATCACTTGCTGTTTCTCGGGAATACAGAGTACAATCATGCTGGTACACCAAACATAAATGCCGTGAAAATTGTCATTTAAAGGAAAACTGTCGCGGATTTAACGAACTCATTTCTTTCAAAATGAATAATAAATGAAAATTACATTAATTTGTGATACCAAACCTCGCTACTGTATCACCCAAATTGAACCACCATGTCAACCTTTTCGGAAATTTTAGTGTTTTGTTTTAATTATAGACCGTCGCCATAATTCTATTATTTTAACAAAATATTAGTAAGTGGAATATGGAGGTTATGTAGATGGCTAAATATATTTTTTACAATTAGGGATAAATCAAATGTATATGTTTTTAGGTAACACCTTATTGGGCCATAATATTCGATTTTTGAAGACTGTACACAATGATCCATCGTTAAACAAACTTCAGGAAAAACTTCATTCCTTAACCATGGGGTCATTAAATGTTACTAAAACAGGTGAACATAGATATACAAGTATATAACTATCTTCAGTGGGTGAACAATTTGTTAAGGCTGAAAGTGAAAGTGAAAGTGAATCAAGACAAATCTGTACTAACACACACATATGTAAAATGCTCGACTTCCTTTTTGACAACATATATGAACATACAGACAGAAAGTAGGTATTCCCATGTCCAGGACAGTGGGTTAGTTGTTAATTGTTAGTGGTTAGTGAGAGAGAAGGTGTAGAGGCCTTACACCTACCAACTGAGTTGTTAAACCTCGCTCCGGGTAGGAGCCGTTACCGGGCAGCGAACAATGTACCCACCAGCCTTATGTCCACTGACTTAAACACGACGCCACCGACGCCGGTTTCTTTATGCATATTAATCAGATTTTCTAACTAATCTGGCTAAATCAAAACAAGAGAGTTTGGCGAAAACGTTTACTGTCATATTTGGATATATTGATGATTTTATATCATTCCATAATAATAGTATCACAGATTACATTCCACTGATGTACCCGCCAGTTAAAAACAAAGGAGACCACACAACGTAAAAAATCTGTTTCATACCTTGGTATACACATAAGAGGACCAGAACTATGTTGGCCTTCATGCAATGTCATATGCATAGTATCCCCAAACATGATGCCTAAGATTAAACAAGCCTTTTTTTCAATAATTAATTCTAAAATTGCCTTTATAAAACACTCAAAAAGGTATTATAACTACATTAATTACTGCATAAAACGTTAAATATATTAACTGCAGATTGTTTTATTTAGGCGTTATAGTTTTGAGTGATTGTTTTCCCCTCCCTCCTACATTCTGGTGGAACATTTTTGCTTGCTAAACTGAAAAACAAGCAAGAGAAAGAAAAAAAAGAGTCACTTTTAACAATAAATCTGATCAAAAAAACCCTGTAACACATGATGCGATCCGTATCTCTGCACAATGCAGAGTCGAATGGTCATTTGGCAAAATAGTGGATGACTCCATGAATCTCTATCTAGTGTCTCGTCTATAGGAGGACAGCCACTTGTTTATTTATAAATAATAAATAATCATACCTGAAATTTCTGTGCATCGCCAGCTAAAGCTGTACATATAAATGAAAAACAGAAAGATACAATCAGTGAAAGGAATGCTTAACAAAACTTGAATATATTTTATACTCTATCTGCAGTGAGAGAGAGAGAGAGAGAGAGAGAGAGAGAGAGAGAGAGAGAGAGAGAGAGAGAGAGAGAGAGAGAGAGAGAGAGAGAGAGAGAGAGAAGAGGAGACAGACAGAGAGAGAGAGAGGGGTGCACAGAGAGGGAGACAGAAAGAAAGAAAGAAAGAAAGAAAGAAGAAGGAAGTAATTTCGTACGTACGAAAATAAATATATATTAAGAAATAAAATCACTTTTAATCCAGTAGAAACGAGAATCCATACAATAGTTTTAGAATAAGAAAAATGACGTCAAACATGATCACGTGACCAAGAATGCTAGTAATGCGACTTGTGATCACAAATCATGAATAGTTCGTGCAACTGACAGGACATTGCTGGAATATCGACGGGAGTGGTTACACGTTCATTTACCGACATTTTTATGACCAGATTTCAAATAAATTATATTCTATATGCAATTATAATATGTAATCAAAGTATGTGATATTGTTGAGATAACACTTTCAGAATTACTGCGCTATTGACATTTATGCACACGTACTACAGTGACACTCCATAATTGGCGTATGCATTCATAGTCATCATTCAAAAACATTTCAATAGAAACCTTACACTAAAAGCTGTCCAGCGTTCAGAAAACAACAAACGTTAAGCACTAATTTATTTTTATGTAACGATATCCAAAATGACATCAAGCAAGTTTATGTCAAGTCCATTCAATTAGATACCACTTTACATATTCTTACGTCATTTAAATATCTAGTAATAGCGGACTGGAATTAAAGTTGCGTGTACAGTTTACAAAAACACGTTGTATTAAGCTTGAGATTATATGATAAAGAGATTATTACTACACGGGAGGCCAGGAGTGTCCACCATGCAACCCCCCCCACCCCCCCAGCATTCACCGGCACCAGTATTTTTTAAATTATTATGTAGCTGGTGAAATTTTAAAATATGTACCCAAAAATAAAGTGTCACGATCAATGTTTTTAGTGAAAAACAATACCGTGTTTAAAATAGTAGATATTGCCCGAGATAGGGTGGTGGCAAAACGGAAAAAGAAAATGTCACTTTGTGTCCTCCTAGATGTTTTCTTTGTCATTATTTTAGGTGAATAAGGACAGTCGTAGAAGTCGTGAGAGCGGCGAGTTGGCCATCTGTATCGTGACGGTTGGTAGTCTGCATCTAGCACTACACTTCATTACAAAAATTACCAAATGTTTGACATCCAATAGCCGATCATTAATACATGTACTCTAGTGGTGTCGTTAAGCAAATAAACTTTAACATTATCATGTTACACACGTGTACGTACCAATTTCCATTAAACGTATGTTCTCAATAGTCTGATCAAACTGAGTATCCATGTCTGAAGACGTATCTTCTGGAGGCTGTTCAGTTTGTGGCAAAGTGCCCGGATGTTTAAAAGCCAAAATATTCATTTGCACTTGCTTATTAATCTCTTTCAGTCGACTCTCAAAATCAGATGCTGCTTCTTTAAAATCTTTCCTCATTTGTTTCATACGAGATAGTTCGTTGATGCTGCTCAATTGTTTGACCAATTCACTTTCCATGTTAGCCCTGTTGATACTCCAATGTTTCTTCAAATGAAGATTTTTTATTTCCGGCTCTCCCTTCCAGTCAGATGCTGCCCCTGTACCAAAAGAACAAAATAGTCTGTATAGATATGCTCCTGAGAACTGAAAATGTACGTAAACAAAATAAAAATAAATATTTAAAAAAGAAGTATGGTTTTACAATAAAAGACTCCTTGATCTTAATAGTGAAGTATCACATTTTAAGAATATTTTTATTTAAAAAAACGAAGCTTCTATTAGAAGTTATAGCAGAGAATGCTCAACAAACCAACAGAGAGATTTAAGCGCAGCTCTGTCACATTTGACAAAAACACCAAATCGACAACTTACACCCACGAAAACACGTACGCTTTCGTACACCATTACGCGACCTGTCTGAGAATAATATCACACATTCACAAACTTCCTCTGAAATCCACACACATTGAAACCACTTTATCCCTTTAAAGCCGCACACCCTAGTTCCATCCAGCGAAAATAAATTATAATTTGGTTAATCTACAAACCTGTAACACACTTAGATCACGTTTTTATCAAATGGAGTGAAAAAGCAGGTTTTATATCGATAAATACCATGGGAATCCCCATGTCCCAATTGCTTGAAATAATTTTGAAAGTTAGTATTCTGATGTCACCGTAGATGTCGCTCGAAGCACAACAATGCCTACGTCACGACAAATTTCACAGACTTGGGGTGCGTTCCTTTCACCTCTCCTGGACATGTTCCAACTGTTCTGTCCTGGTTGTATCCCCTCTCCAGATATCGTAAGACTTAGCAAAATTATTGGTTTTAAGGGTTTGTAACGTTTTGTATTGAGACACTTACTTGTCTGAACTTTATTGTTACTGAAAATGTTCACGAACTCTGAAGAAAAATCTCACAAATGAACAATAACAAATCGGATGTCGATTGCGCGAACCGTGCACGAGAAAACAAACCGAACCAAAATGATAACGGTCACGTGGTATACCAACGTCTGTGACATTGAAATGGAAATATCCCCTCTAAAAATAGATTAGACCTTGTCTGCTCAACGTTTTTTTCTCAGAGGCCCGTGCCATTTTATGAAATACGAAAAATGCATTTTGTGGTATTACAAAAACCACGATTACCAGGATTACCAAAAAACACTTCAGGTGAATGGAAATGTATATTCTAAATAATAAACGGTAAGTAAAGTGCAATTTTATTTGTGAAAAAAATGGGTTTAATAGCGAAAAACAACGCCGTAATGGTTAACAACTAGCCGTAACTAGGGTGTGTCCCTTTAAAGTCAGTCTTCACATTCACTTTTCACTAATTCAACTTTTGACAACTTCAATTTTAATATAGTAATTGATTAATCTTCTAAATAATTTGACGTTCTCCCTTATGTTAGTTCAAAATTCATACTCTAACCGCTTTACAACAAATCTTCTATTTAGGTATATAGATCGTTCAATTCTTAATTACTTATCGTTTGATATTTTTGAGAAAAAAACCTGCGTTATCAGTTCATGTCCAGTTATTTAAAATTTTATAACTTTTTATCCACACTTGATTCAGGAAATTAAAATTTATAGAACCTTATGTAAATCATTATAATGAATCGGAGATTTGACGGGGGAAAAAAACGAATTTAACTTTCTAAGGGAATTCCCTTATTTGTGTATTGATACAGTCGTAAATCATTGTGGATTGTTCGATTGGGTTTTTTCATATAGTTTTGTATAATGGCAATATTAATGCATTTGGAATTATAAGAAATGAACGTTATATTTTTGACGTTCAAGCGATGATAAACACCAAAACCGTTTTACACACTTATGTATGAACGGCTTCGCGCTAACGCGCTACGCTCTTCATAGGCTACAGTGTGTAAAACGGTTTGGGTGTTTATTATCGCATGAACGTCAAAAATATAACGTTCAATTCATAAATGTTTTTATCCTCGATTGTGAAGCGATTACAATCATATTTAACGTTTGTTATAAAGCATACTTTGTGGGTAATAAATATATTATGACATTTGCGGGAGTACCATACAAAATTTATGAAACTGGTTTGGAAATTGTTTTATAGACCTCGGGAAAAAAAAAATTTTCCCAAACTCGCTTCATAAATTCGGTATGGCACCCCACTTATTATATGCAATAATATATCTATTTATCAATGTATAGGTATAGGTATAGGTATGTATAGGTATAGGCATACGTATAGGTATAGGTATAGGTATAGGTATATACATGTATATGTATGTGTGTGTGTGTGTGTGTGTGTGTGTGTGTGTGAAGTGTATGTGTATGTGTATGTGTATGTGTATACATGTACAGTATTCGAGATTAACGGTATTCCGATAACCCGGGGATACCAGAATTCAATTTTGGATACCAGACTTCAATAACCCAGTATCCCACCAGGATACCATATAATGTTTTTTTTTTTTTAATCCTGCATTTTTATTTTTTGCTGAAACGATGAAAGTCGTTAATTACTGGTGAAGTTAAGTAACAGTATTTTCGAGCTTGTACTCAGTCTAATCCTATGCCATAACAATATCTCCCCCAACTCCTTACCCAGTCTAATGCTACACTGGAGCAATAGCGGCATAGCAATGGACTGGGAACCGCTATTGTTTGTTTTTATTTGAGATTTTGATTCCACATCTGCAGAAAATTTATACAGGTAGGTTTATCATTAGTAATTTCAGAAACACTTATATATTACCACGGTTGTAGCTAGCGGGGGTGGGGTGGGGGTGGGCAAGGGGTGGGCAAGGGGGGGGGGCAGTTGACCCCCTCCCCGAAAAAATCTGGATAGCATTATAGAAACTTAAAGAAAATTCTCTTCTTGACTGTTTAAGGAGTTTTAGACTATTAACTACTCCGTTACCCCCCCCCCCCCACCCCCCAACAAAAAATCCTAGCTACGGCCCTGGTTACTGGTAAATATTAATTTATGTCGGTATTACTCAAAAATAGATGCAACAAATCTTTTTACTGATTCAGTTTGATTGCAAATTTCACTATATCCGCAATTTCGACTGCGCCGTAGCAATAGACTGGGAACGAGAACAGTGTCTTCCAAGTTTGTTATGTTATTTATGAATGTCATTTAAGTGGGATAGTAAATTCTTAGGTGGGATACCATATTTTGAAATGTTAGTATCCAGCTGGGATACTGCCCAAAATGTTTAATCTCGGATACTGATGTATGTGTATGTGTATGTATATGTATATACATGTATGTGTATGTGTATGTATATGTATATGTATATACATGTATGTATATGTGTATGTGTATGTATATGTATATACATGTATGTGTATGTATATGTATATACATGTATGTGTATGTATATGTATATACATGTATGTATATGTGTATGTATATGTATATGTATATACATGTATGTGTATGTATATGTATATACATGTATGTGTATGTATATGTATATACATGTATGTGTATGTGTATGTATATGTATATACATGTATGTGTATGTATATGTATATGTATATACATGTATGTGTATGTATATGTATATAAATGGATCTGTATGTATATGTATATACATGTATGTGTATGTATATGTATATACATGTATGTATATGTATATGTATATACATGTATGTGTATGTATATGTATATGTATGTATATGTATATACATGTATGTGTATGTATATGTATATACATGTATGTATATGTGTATGTATATGTATATACATGTATGTATATGTATATACATGTATGTGTATGTGTATGTATATGTATATAAATGTATCTGTATGTGTATGTATATGTATATACATGTATGTGTATGTGTATGTATATGTATATACATGTATGTGTACGTATATGTATGTGTATGTGTATGTATATGTATATACATGTATGTGTATGTGTATGTATATGTATATACATGTATGTGTATGTGTATGTGTATGTGTATGTATATGTATATAAATGTATCTGTATCTGTATGTGTATGTGTATGTATATGTATATACATGTACGTGTATGTGTATGTGTATGTGTATGTATATGTATATGTGTGGGGTGTTTTTTGCCTTCATGCCCCTTAAAGAATTGTATTTGCTATTGTGCCCCTAGTGTGTCCTCAAAACCGTTGTGGTGCCCTCCTGATCCCATGCCGCTCAAAATCAATAATTGCAAAATCCAATTACTAATAAATATGCTCTAGTTGTGTCGTGAATCGAAGAAACTTTAACTTTCAACATTATCACATCATCATGCACGTACCGATATCCAACCGCCTTGTGTCCTCAACAGTCTGTACAGTTTGTGGCAAAATACCAGGATGTTTAAAAGCCAAAATATTTTTTTGCACTTGCTTGTTAATCTCGTTCAATCGACTCTCAAAATTAGACGCTTCTTCTTTAAAATCGTTCCTCAATTGTTTCACACGAGATAGTTGTTCTATGATGTTGCTCAGCTGTCTGATGAACGCTGGTTCATCACTTTTCGTGTTGCCCATGTTGATATTCCGATGTTTCTTTACATTTTTGTTCTCCGACTCTCCCTTCGAGTCAGATGCTTCCCCTATACCAAAAGAACAAAATAGTCTGCATAGTTACACTTCTGAGAACTGAAAATGTTTTTTGTTTTTTTTAAAGAAGTGTGAATTTAAAACAAGGAAAAATTCAGCTGCAAATTTGATCAATTACACTAGCGAAAAGTCATTAGGATTTACCCAACTACTGCAATTTCAGGTGTAATACGTCTGCTATTCGGTATATTTTAAATATTTATGAGATAACCATATGTAGTTTTTGACGCCAAAAATGAAACATTTGCGGGCACTCTTAAATCATCAACTTCGCATGTTCCAATTGCTAATGACGTCACTTTCTAATGACGTCATTAGCCATCCGGATGTTATTTTCATTTGATCCCGGAAAAAGAATGCAATTAACCAATTACAATACAGAACACACTCAGTTTTATAATTTTATATAAACATGTCCTGGAAAGATTTCTTCTCACAGATGTTCTCAATAACTGAGTTAAGTATACTTGGAATGAATATGATATTAGTCAGTAGATGGTGCTAGTTGACGGACTAAACAATGGGGACACTGAATGATGGATAGGGTGTGCTGGACAGCCTGGTAGCCTACACTGCTACAGCACGTTTATAAATTGCAACGGGGCTAATGACGCAAATGCATTTTGCATATAAAATATTCCTTGCTGTTTATGGAAAAATTTAGCGGGTTCTTTCTAAGACTCCATGTAAAACAAATTACCAAAAGTTTGACATCCAAAAACCAATGATTAATAAATATGCTCTAGTGGTGTCGTTAATTAAACGTTACACATGTACGTACCAATATCCAATCGTCTTGTGTCCTCAATAGTCTGTTCAGACTGAGTAATCATGTCTGATAACGTATCTTCTGGGACAGCGATCTGTTCAGACTGAGTACCCATGTTTGAAGACGTGTCTTCTGGAGGCTGTACAGTTTGTGGCAAAGTAACTAGATGTTTAAAAGCCAAAATATTATTATGCACTTGCTTGTTAATATCTTTCAGTCGACTATCAAAATCAGACTCTTCTTTAAAATCTTTCCAGAATGTCTTCGCACGAGATAGTTCATTAGAAATGCTGCTCAATAGTTTTACCAAATCTTCTCCATACCAGTTTTTCTTCAAATGGAGATTTTTGTTAATCCCGTTTTCCTGGTCTCCCTTCCATTCAGATACTGCCCCTGTACCAAAAGAACAAAATGGTTACCCTTCTGAGAACTAAATAAAAAAAAAAGTATGAATTTACAACAAAGGACATTTTTAACCCAAAAAAATATAATAACAAAACCGGGGGGTGGGAGAAAACTTGAAATGGTTGGGGGGTTTTGGGGGGAGGGTTCATGAATACTTAACTTTACCTCTTTGCCTATTTGCATTTACCCCCTTTACCACTGACCAGCTCCAAGTTCAGCCAGCCATTTTTCGCTACGTTTGCAAACTATTTTCATTGGTTACCGAAGTGGTAATTCGGTTTACGGTGTAGTGTGAAATCCAGTCTAGCGAACGTTAGCAACAAGTGGTTGGCTGAACTTGCCCCTGGCCTGGTGCTTATAAAACTCTAATAGAGTCTGTGGCACTAATGCCATGACAACGCCATACAAATTGTATGTGTGTGACGTCATTTGAGATTAAGTTTGGACTCTAAACGTTTTACAAGCACGGGCCGTGGTCCAAACCTCCCAACAGCCAATCACTGGCTAAATCGCCCATTGTACCCACGAAACCATACTTCCGGTCACGTAACTACGTCTTCCTCCTCTCTCTCCTTAAGTTAAGCATGAGATAACCAACGGAATACGACGGGGGGAGGGTGGGGTCTAGGCGGAAAGGTCATGTTAAGTACTCAGGAAAAGACAAAACTTCATAACTTTTCATCTTTAGCCGACCTCTTTACCGAATATAGAAACGCCAAGCCCGAACCGGACACTGTGACAGGTCCTCAACCTCATCTGGGCTCATGCTTATAAAACTTCTTAGACTGGACTCGAGCTCACAGCGCCTTGCCTACCGATGTGTACACAAGTGCACGAGCCTTCCCTGGATTGTCATGCCACGACCAGAAGCGGTCAGGCCCTTTTAAGGGCCATATGGGCAACCTAGGGAGACACCACATCATCATAGAGGTCTAATTAACGAGCTACTCTCGATTCACTAATGTCAAAACCTATATTAGCTCTGGAACTTTCTTTTTGGCCGACCATTCAAAATTGCACCCAATTTCCTCAACCCAAATTGCGCACCTTTTCTCTTTGGCATAATACTTTGCTCCATTCCAAATTCAATAGCACCATCACCCCCCCCCCCCCCCCCCGCCTCCGCCTGCTACCGACCACGGTCGGGCTGCTGGTGCTCCCTTGCACCTGCCAGTGCAGGCGGTCCCTCCTCTCCCCCTCCCCCACCTTCCCTGTCCTGGACGGAGGACCCGGTCGAGGCCGGCTCTTGTGCCCAGGACAGCCGTGCGCTACATCTTGCTCTGAATGTGCACGTAAAGCCCTATGACCTGACCTGACCTGACTCGAGCTCTAATAACGTCACACGCATACAATAAAGTAAAAACAAAAATGAGTTTAATCCATTAATAAAAATAGGATAACTCAGATTATGCAGAGTGAAGGATAAAGGAGGAAGACGTAACCACGTGACCGGATGTACGGTACCCTGGATACGATGGACGATTTAGCCAATGGTTGTCTGTTGGGACGTTCAGACCAGATCAATGGAAAGGAGGGGGGGGGGGGGGTAAATAGGCCAGGTTAAGATGAAAAGAAAAACACAACAACCAATAAAATAAAAAATAGTGGAAAATATGCAGTAGTGAATAAAAACTAGGGTCTGCGAATTTAATATTAAGCTCCATTTCCCCTCTCCCCCTCCCCCCGATATTAGATTCACCAACAAGGAAAACATACCAGTATTTGGTTCTAAACCAGCATCTTCACAGTGGGTGGTGCCCAAGAGTGGTAAACAAAATATCAAAATGCGAATGCTGCAAAAATAAAATAGAACAAAACACAAAATAAACAAACAACGAAATTATAAAATAAAATTATAAAATATAAAATGAATATTGAAATGATATAATATTAAAATCATGAAATAAATAAATGTAGGAACAGAATGAATGAATGAATGAATGCTTTAACGACACCCCAGCACGAAAAATACATCGGCTATTGGGTGTCAAACTATGGTAATGCAAACAAATGATGATCAACATCAATATAAAAAGATTTAAATAAAAACACAGTGTAAAGAACTGTCCAAAAATGCAAATATCACAGATAGATACTGAATTTTACTCAAAATTTCAATTTGTGCTGTTTTGGCCATTCTCAAAGAGAATGTTACACCCCTGCATCACGGTGAGGTTACAGCACGCGCAGGGGTGTAGGAACAGAGCCCGTTTATCCTAGTAGCACATGCTTCAGGGGGCCCCCGCGATGATGTGTACATTTATTTACCCCAGGTCATTTTTCCCCTCTCCCCGAAGGGGTTGCAAAATATATATCCTGGGTAGGGGTAACCGCTGTTATTTGTGCCCCGCAGATCCTTAAACCAGCTCTGCGTAGGAATGAATGAATCAATGAAATATATTGGAATCAGTGAATCAATGAATCAATGAATGAAAGTTAAAGTATGTTTTATTTAATGACACCACTAGAGTCCATCGATTTATTATTCATCGACTATTGGATGTCACACAATTGGTCAGTGTGAATCATAAAGGTCTCACCCTGTTCATGGCCAAATTGGCCAATTGTTAATTTTTTATATATAAAATGGCTCAAAAAAATACTCTACATATCTGAAAATGGGCTGAAATCAAATGTGTTCAAGTCAGAGCCATAATCACATGATAAACATGACTCTCGGTGGGAATTTCAATCTTGAGGTCAGTAACTCGAGGTCAATTTTTGCAGGTGTCAACTGTTGAAAATGAAGTCATGGGCTTACGGTTACTTCTTTCTAAGGGTCATTTGTATTTGTTTTCTAGCCAATATTAAAGGTACATTATTATGAATTTGTATTTGTTTTCTAGCCAATATTAAAGGTACATTATTATGAATTTGTATCTTGATCTAACAAACATGAACTAAAAGCTTATTAAAATAGCCAGTACGTTTGTGTTTAAGTGATTAAGCAAGACAAAACTGAAATGAATTAATAAAATAGAGGAAAAAATAACATATTGATTAAAGTTAACTTAACTTCATTCACATACAATAAAACAATTATGCACATATCTATCAATTAAGTCATTAATTAAATATTATCTTAATATTTGTGCATATCTATCTGTATTACAGAAATGTCAATAGTTTTCTTATTAAATGTTATTTTTATACTATTGGGTTTTATTTTACTTTTCCATATGATAAAGAAATACAATGACTATGTTTGGAGGGAGCGGGGGAGAGGGAGTGGGCGCTGGACGTACAGTTCTTTCGTTGTTTGTTTGTTTTGTTGTTGTTGTTGTTTGTTTGTTTGGGGGGGGGGGGGGTTTTTTTTTTTTTAATTTTATGAAACTTATTAAGGGTTTATGTTTATTATAGCCCAATAAACGTTTTGTAATAATCATGGAATAATACATCGTTACGAGTGCGAGATGTGGGCGGGATTTAGTTCAGTCGGTTGAGTGCTTCCGTGAGGTGCTTGCGTCGCAGGATCAAACCACCTCGATGGATCAATTCAACAGTGCACCACAACTGGTCAAAGGCCGTGGTAGTGTTTTCCTGTCTGTGGGAAAGTGTATATAACAAAATCCCTTGGTACTAATGGAAGAATACGATCTGAACAGACCAGGCCCTTCTAAAGGGCCCCTATGGCAACCTAGGGAGACTCCTCAGCATCCGTACCCAGCGTGTCAATTGGCGGGGAAATTTTGAAGCAGATGGCCACAGATGACAGTTGGTGCAAAAACAAAATCGGAAATGTATCCATAGGTGTACGGACTCCCGTTGTTTTAAGGGGGGGGGGGGGGGGGGGGGGGGGCTGGTATTTGCCCGAATTAAACGGAAATGCCCGAATGTGGATAACAACATAATTTGCATTACTGCCAATCTAATTAAAATTAGCTCCACTATTACATGTGGATCTAACACCAGCCAGTTGGAGCTCATGTCCACCAATCAAAACCTTACTTGCAGAATCCTGCCAGTGATTTAAAAATAATTTGAAAACATTCCTAATTATCCTGAGGGTATACGACATGTTTCGTGTGAATTACGAATGCCTTAAAACATGTTTTATTTTATAAAATAAATAATTTGTAATGTAAAACTAAAGACAGATTAGGGTGGGGTTTTTGTTTATATAAATAAATAAATAGTTTTTAATGTAAAATTGAAGACTGATAACCCACCCCGTACGTATTGGTATGGTTCGCTGTACTGCGGCCACTAAAATAGACTCGCCCGATATTTTTAGAATTTGTATGCTCCCAAATAACGTTATAAAAGGCGAAGTGTGATTGGTCAATATTTAAATTATTATTTACAGACGAAATGTTACCTGGACATTGGGGACTACGCAGTGTTGTTAGTTTTAAATCACTGGCAGGATTCTGCAAGTAAGGTTTTGATTGGTGGACATGACCTCCAACTGGCTGGTGTTAGATCCACATGTAATAGTGGAGCTAATTTTAATTAGATTGCATTACTGCTAGACAGCAAATGAATCACTAGGCATTTTCGCATGGATTACAACTAATTTTGCGAGTAGAATGATGGAAATACGTGGTAAAAAGGTCTCAGGTCAGCACATTTTCCCCGAATATCTCTATTATTTTGCCCGAATTTGAGGTTTGCGAATCTGTCCGAAGTGCGTAGGACCCCAGAGGCGGATCTAGGGGGGGGGGGGGGGGGGGGGGGGGCAAGGGCCCGCCCCCTCCCAAATTTTGCGACAGTTATAATTGTATTATATAGGCTATTAGTTTTCATTTGTTTACGATTCCCTCCAAACCTACCCCAAATTTCCATTGGCATTCCGCCTCATGTCATAGCTCTTCTCCCCCCCACCCCCACCCCCACCCCACCCCGCAATGGATTTTCTGGTTCCGCCACTGGTGACCATAAATATTTGCTGATTTGAGATGGTCTGACCCTATAAATGTTACTTGAACATATTAGATGTCATGATAGTATATTGATATTCTTAATAGCTTAATTTTTACAAGAGACCTTTATATGGAAATTCCGCATTATGTTTCCCCTTTGAGCGAAATTCTTTAAAAAAAATCAAACATACATAAATCATAAATGTATTGGTAAATAAATTGCTCCTACCTGCCCATAGTAGTATTTTGCAACGCGTTACCTTGGCTACGTTAGGTAACAGTACAATGACGTGTATGTCAAACGCTGACGTCATTATGCTCGCCTTAAGCTAGGTTGGTCTAGGATCGATCCCTGTCGGTGGGCCCATTGGGATATTTCTCGTTCTATGTGCTATCCTATCTGTGGGATGGTGCATATAAAAGAGTCCTTGCTACTAATGGAAAAATATAGCGGGTTTTCTAAATGATCAAATGCGATGATTAATAAATCAATGTGCTCTAGTGGTGTCGTTAAACAAAACAAACTTTAACTTTCATTACTTTGTTTTATAGATCTGGTCCAACGTATAAGTAGCTAGGACTGGGAAAGTATTTGTTTTATTAACTCGGTTATGTTGATCTATGTGGATAATAAGGAAGGAGGGAAAGAAAGAAAGAAAGAAGTGTTTTATTTAACGACGCACTTAACACATTTTATTTACGGTTATATGGCGTCAGACATATGGTTAAGGACCACACAGATTGTTTTTAGAGGAAACCCGCTGTCGCCACATAGGCTACTCTTTTACGACAGGCAGCAAGGGATCTTTTATTTGCGCTTCCCACAGGCAGGATAGCACAAACCATGGCCTTTGTTGAACCAGTTATGGATCACTAGTCTGTGCAAGTGGTTTACACCTACCCATTGAGCCAATACTCAGGGTTTGGAGTCGGTATCTGGATTAAAAATCCCATGTCTCGACTGGGATCCGAACCCAGTACCTACCAGCCTGTAGACCGATGGCCTAACCACTACGCGGAAGGAAGGGAGGAAGGAAATGTTTTATTTAACGACGCACTCAATATGTCATTTTATTTACGGTTATATCGCGTCAGACATATGGTTAAGAACCACAGTTATAGAGAGAGGAAACCGGCTGTCGCCACTTCATGGGCTACTCTTTTCAATTAGTAGCAAGGGATCTTTTATATGCACCATTCTATAGACAGGATAGTACATACCACGGCCTTTGATATATCAGTCGTGGTGCACTGGCTGGAGCGAGAAATAGCCCAATGGGCCCACCGATGGGGGATCGATCCCAGACCGACCGCGCATCGAGCGCGCGATTTACCATTGGGCTACATCCCGCCTCGTGTGGATAATAAAGGCATACAAATAAAGATTTCCGTGAAACACTGACCAACTATAGCAGACAGGTCTGCAGGTCAATCAAGAATGGAAAACAGGGGTTTTCAATGAAGCAAGAGTTTTAAATAATCAACATTGTTAACTAAGTTTGTTTGGGGGTTTTCCCTAAGTTTTTGGTATTCGTCTGGTCGCATATAGAATTAACCGAGAATTAAATATACTCTAGCTATATTTGGTATCATTAAAATGGCCAATTTCATTTTCAATAACATATCAAAAGTCTTGTTTTCCTTCATTTGGGCGAACAAGCTTTGAACATTCTGTGAAGCCAGTCTTGGGAGAGTGGCAGTCCTCCTACGTGCGATGCAGGAACAATGATGTGGTTTTGTGTCGTGCTCGCATCGGCTGTTCATATTCAGGGCCGTAGCTAGGATTTTTTTTTTTTTTTGTGGGGTTTGGGGGTCAGAATATATTCTTGGAACCCAGGGGCGTTGTGATCACTAGGTGTACTTGTCGGGTATACACACACACACACTGACTCACACCTATATCTGTCTCTCTCACACACATACACACTCAGTTACTCACACATACACAGACTCTCTCTCTCACACATACACATACATACACACACACACATACACGCGCACACACACAGACATACACACAGAGACACACACACACATGCATACACACCTATCACACAAAGACACGCACGCACAAACACACACACACACAAACACACACACACATACACACGCACCCCCCCCCCCCCCACACACACACCTATTACACACACGCACACACACACTCACGTAGATACATAACACACATACACACACAAACACACACATAAATACACACACGTAGATACATAACACACACCATATGGCTTTTATTAATATTCAAGGCGGGATTTAGTTCAGTGGGCAGAGTGCTCGCCTCAAGTACTTGCATCGTAGGATTAAATCACCTCAGCGTACCCGTTCAAAGATTTTGTTCCCCCTCCGGCCCAGCCAGTGCCCCACGACTGGCATATCAAAGTTCCCTCTGTCGGAAAGATGTAGTTTTTTTTTATGAACGAGGTAGTCCTGACGTAAAGATATTTTATTTATTTATTTTACAAATGGTGCTAAACGTAAAACTTTAACCTTGAGTTAGACGCCACTCCCCTCCCTACTCCCCTCCCTACTCCCCTCCCTACTCCCCTCCCTACTCCCCTCCACACCCTTCACCCCACCCCTTCCCGACGCTTATAAAATCATCTTATAATGGTAAACTCAGTAGTCTCTCGCAGACACCTACTTACCCCCGCCCCTTCCCGCTTTTCATACAAATACGAAAAGGTTTTAAAGTGTCATTTCTGTCTACCTGGATAAGATGTCATGATTTGGTTAAATCCCTCCCAAGAATCACTAGTTATTTTAGACTAGGTACGAACGTGTCATAATCCAGTAACACACCGTGCACCTTGAACTAAAGTTGGATCGTCTAGTAACAAAGGAGGAAATTATAAAAGAAGATCAATAGCAGTTCTGCAGTCGTAAACTTCCTGTGCTGAAATTTGCAAATCATTCACTGATTTGTTTTGAACTCTTTAACGAGTCTGTTTTAACACAAATTTCGCGTCTTTCATCCGGAATCTCATAATTATTTAACATACAATGGTTAAATTTCAGGATGTGGAAATGAAAGACGTTTCCAGTCCTCCGTCTGAAGGAGAAAAGAAAGAGGAAGAAGTGAAGAAAGATCCTGATATTCTAACTTTGGAGGGTAACAATGTGAAACATTAATACCTAAAATAGGGTACGGAGAGTAAAATTGTGTATCTTATAATCTTGCAAAGTAATGGATTGATATATTTTTTTAATTTAGATAGATTATAGTTAGGCAGAGTACTCTGCCGTTCGAGATCTAGACGGACATTTGGACCGTATGATTGCTCTCAGTCTCTGCCGTCGGAGATGGGTCACCAGAAATATGCCAAAAACCAGGGTTTTGGCATATTTACAATCAAAAAACCTCACTAAGAAAATAATTCTGCTAAAAGCGTATCCAATAAGTGTTTTTTTTATTTACTTTGTTGACAGTTTACCAATATCATTATCATATGATTGAATCCATGACGTTTCACCTCCAAGACAGTTCGCCCCCAGTCAGTTCGGCCCTAGTTTGACGTGTTCGCCCAATGTACCAGTTCGCCCAAATCGATTCTCCCCCAACTATTTGTCAGTTCGCTCCCAACTTTCAGTCAGTTCGCCCCCAACTCCCAATTATTTGTTACTTTTAAACAATTATTGATTTGTGTATGTTTCTTTTCTTAGCGTGATTTGCTAGTCCAGTCGTTTGTCATTCCTAAGCGTTGTTATCATGAGTTGTCATCGCCTATCCGTGGTATAAATAGCAGGCTGTAGTCCTTCTTGACCCTTTAAATTTTTGGCCGAACCGTCTAAATTTGCGTTCAATCACCAGCAATATTTCGGACATAACGCAACAAATTACTTCAACTTTTTGGCTTAATTCTGCTTCTGAGAAATTGCAAGATTATTACTTCCGCCTCTGCCTCGACCAGCCACATCCGGTCTTCGTTGCTCCTTGTGCTAAGTCGTAAGCGAGAAGACAACCACCCCCTCCCCACCCCCCACCCCTGTCTTGGACGGAAGAGCTTGCTTCGCAAGCACTTGTGCCCACGACAGGCGTGCGCTACAACAGCTTGTTCTGAATGTGCACGTTAAACCCTATGACCTGACCTGACTCGTCCTTTTGGTTAAAATCGCAGAACGTTTTTGGTGACCGCTGACGTTAGTTTGTTGGTTTAAATTACCAGCTAGGTTGTGTACCACCTCCTTATCGTGGGACTGACCATGGGTTTCGATTTCAATACGACAGGTTCTCTGACTACACACAAAAAAAGCTGTTTACCATCCATGTATGAAGAACCTGCGACATGGCACACCTGACTGAGAATTAAACATTGATGACATTCATAATAACTAGGTTTATTCCGGATTACGAAAGTAAAATTCCACGTGATCTGAAAATATAAATCATACTTGCATCAAAGTTCGATGACGGCTGAACTGCGCATCTAAAAATGCACATGGGAGTGCGCGAACTCATTTTAAAATAAGGTAAGGTTGCACTAGAGGAAGCTCGGCACCCACAGATGGGTCCAGACCACACATTCACATCGACACAGTGGTATATGGGGGCTAACTGGGGCGCGACTGTGTCGAAAATATTGAGTTTGAAAACGTCTCTTTTCACGAGGTTGTGCGTTGGATAATCGGTAGCTTGGACAGACTCATCTCTTTCAGCCCAGACCTGGCCGTAATGCAAACAGTCAGTTGGCTGGATTGGAACCTTTATTTGATGTAAAAAAAAACCCAGTCAGTTGGCTGGATTGGAATCTTTATTTGATGTAAAAAAAAATAACTAGTCAGTTGACTGGATTGGAATCTTTATTTGATGTAAAACCCCAGTCAGTTGACTGGATTGGAACCTTTATTTGATGTAAAACAACAGTCAGTTGGCTGGATTGGAACCTTTATTTGTTGTCATTTAAAATAATAAGTCAGTTGGCAAGATTCAAACATATTACCCAACCTGCATAGCATTTTGACAATCCATTGCATTATGGTATAAGAAATGGGTTCCCATAACTTGTTTTCATGGAACCTAAAAACAGCTTCCGATGGGTTCCCATGATCTCAGGGCACGGAACCCAAAAACAGCTTCCGATGGGTTCCCATGATCTCAGGGCACGGAACCCAAAAAGTGTTTCCCATGAAATTTGAAATCCTATGGCTTGCATGTGGTAGTCAGCCATTCCACGTTTTCACTATAGCGTGATCTCTGACGGCAGAGAGCAATCATACCGTCAAAATATCCGTCCAGCTCTCGCACAGCAGAGACCAATCATACCGTCAAAATATCCGTCCAGCTCTCGCACAGCAGAGTACTCGGGCTAGATTATAGTAAGAGAACTTATGTTCGATATACCATCGATGTCCCAAACAATATATACACTGAAAATTATTTACAATAAAATGTGTTATTTATCGATTATGTGTACTATTCACTACAGTAGAGGCACAAAAATGTAGCATACTTTTTGCAGATCGAATATAATAATATATAATAATTAAAAACAAATTCTAACAACAGGCAGCTTAAAAATCGTAAATATTTTTTTATTTGGGTTTCCCTGAACCGGAACACTGAGAAGTTTGGTAAACACAACAATCAAAATCAGGTCTTGTGATTGTGTCAAACACCCTCTTTGGTAGTTGTGATATCAGAAACATAATTAAAAAAAAAAAATTATATATATTATTTTCGTTGAATATTCATACATGAAGGCATGTATTTGTTCAATATTTTGCTTTTGTTTCACATAAACCCCCATATTTATTTAATATTCATTTGAATTGTACTGGTGGTACTACAAAACCGATTCAGGAACGACAACTCTTTTTCACAGGATTGTAGACTAGCATTTGATTGCCAAATTACTTACAAATAAACTACTTATTCTCTTATTAAATGGATGCAAATTCATTGGCTTTATCTGATAAAACAGTTGCGATGTTTGTACAGATGCATCCATTGGCGACAACAATTACTGATCCTGAAATAAAGAAGTCAAGTAATACAAGTCTTTTTATATCACGAACCGCAACTCTTACACACACACACTGTATTTGTATGAAGTTAAACAATATATTATTATTAAACATTAAAGATGCCTTTTATATCTATAGGTACTTTTATTTTGGTACTGCATATATATATATATATATATATATATATATATATATATATATACACACATATATATACACACATATATATACACACATGTATATACACACATATATATACATATATACAAATATATATATATATACACATATATATATATATAGACATATATATATATATAGACATATATACATATATACACATATATACATATATATACATATATGGATATATATATATATATATATCAATTTTCATAAACATAGCTCTTGAAATTACAGTTTTATGGTTGACTTGAGTCGTAAAATGAAAAATGTCTATACTTGGAATTTTGATTATTTATTTTTTTTTGCAAATTGGAAATGAGATATCTCTGTCAATTGTTTTAGATATGCTTACAATTCTTTTTATATTTTAATCAGGGATTAAACGTCTTGCTAGTGATATACAAGTTATTTTGATTTGAGCATACTAATTAGATACAAAATGTGTTAGTATTACTATTGAAATGCTGTTCAGCATCAATCTCATAACCACCTATTAAGGACACTTAATTATGACCTGTCTTGTTTTTATTATGTACCCTCGTATTATTTTTCTGCAGAATAAGTTAATAAAGTACGCTTGATTATTGTAATTTTGAGATTGTACATTTAAATTTTGACTGATTAAGGACCAAATATCAAAATTGTACAATCTACCCCAGAAAAAGATTCACATAGGCAGGGCTAACTATGGCATTGGCCAAATTCGCAAATTTTGAAAGCAATTGGCGAATTGTATTTTAGTTTGGTGAAATAATTTTATTTATTACCCCAGCAGGCACTCATAACGGGAAAATACAGATCATAATTTCTCACTGAGAAACTATCATGCATTGGTTTAACGAGCAATACTATTGGATGATTTGATGCTTACAAACCAATGACCTTGTCGGTACTAAATATGACGTCATCATGATTTGGCAAACACACACAATGACATCGTGTAGTTTAAAGAGTTTGTGTTTACGACAAAATATAATTTTTTAATGCATTTCATTATTGATTTTGTACCAGAATAAAGAGAACTTGTGTTTTTGAAAATTATCTGTGAACGTGATTAAATTACAAAGTTATATCAGTGCGTAAAGTGGTTTGTATGGTTTCTATACATGTACATGTATGTGTCGAAAATTAAGGCTTTTAGAGAAAAAATAGGTCAGGTAATAAATAGAATAACAAACTCGGTATCAGTTATTATCAAATTTATGTCCCTCGTGAAATAATTTTCATTTGTCACTCGCTAAAGCTCATGACAACTAAACATTATTTCACTCGGGACATAAATTTGATAATAACTGGTAACTCATTTATTATCCTCTATGTAATAACTGACTTTTTTTTTAAATAACTTGATTTGTGCAATGTTTGACATTTAATAAACAATTTGACCAATTTCTTTACTCACCCAGGGCTAGCCCTGATAGGGATCTTAGGCGTGTATAACTAGAGCCGGATAATATATCCTTCAGTATCGGTATCGGATATCGTATCATATCAATATAAATTTACCGTACTGAGCAAATTTTAAAATATTGAAATTTCGGGATTGAAAATATTTTCCGGCCATTGAGTATACATCTGATGAATGCAAACTGGGTTGAGTATAAATCAGACGAGAGCCTTGTGTAAGGAATTTACTTTTATTTAGATGAAATTAGCAAGTGAGCCTTAACTCAGGCATGCATTTAAAGCCGAGTATACCAAAAATACCGCTCAATATCGGTATTGGTATTGGGTCAATATTTTACCCTTTTTGGGCTACAAAGTGAGGTCATGGGCGATCTATACATAGCTGGATTACTTGGGCCGCATCTACTACACTGAATAACAGGACAGGGATAATGACTCGACCTTAGCGGTAACTCAGGATCTTTTCACAACCGGTTTCTCGATAGGACTACCAGATGTCTAAACCTGGTAGTCCATTGGACTTCTAGATTGTTTATAAATGTACGTCCAGTTACTCTGCAATCAACCACCCTGATTGTTGGGTATTCAGTGTTTCTGCCAGAAAGAAATTTGTGGGTATGTCACTGTGGAATTGAATGCAACCACAGTCAGTAGTGGGTATAGGAAGTCTCCCCCAAGAAGAAAATGGGTTATGTTTTGGTTTAGGGTTAAGGAAGTCATACAGTAATGATAACAGTAATTAATTTTGTCAAACGGTTAACTTAAAAAAATAAAATCTGCAAACAAATTTGGGTATGGTGCCATAACCGTTTTACCCTCTGACAGAAACCCTGACATTACATAGCATTAACTTTAGCTATTGAACAGCTCGTAAATAATTTGTAAACTATTTTCCCTGCTGAAGGAATGTTTTATTTTATTGCCAGATATCCGGGAGCATGTTCGCCAGATTGAAAAGGCCGTGTCGACGAAAGAACCGCGCTTCATGTCGAGAGCTCTGCGCGGCCTCGTCACGATCAGAAGGAAACTGAGTGTGAAGATTCTGCGGAAACTCATCCAGGGTTACTTCACTGGCCAGGCACAGGCGAGCAAGGATGAACTCTTTATGTACCTCATTCCAGTAAGTTTAAAACGATTCCCTAGACTTGGAAAAAGCCCTGACAGATTCGCAGAAAGCAAGTAGACATTGAGGGGGCTGACTGAGATCTAGACTTGAAAAAGCCCTAACAGACGCGCAGGAAGCAAGTAGACATTGAGGGGGCTGACTGAGATCTAGACTAAAAAGCCCTGACAGATGCGCAGAAAGCAAGGAGACATTGAGGGGGCTGACTGAGATCTAGACTTGAAAAAGCCCTGACAGACACGCAGGAAGCAAGTAGACATTGAGGGGACTGACTGAGATCTAGACTAAAAAGCCCTGACAGACGCGCAGAAAGCAAGGAGACATTGAGGGGGCTGACTGAGATCTAGACTTGAAAAAGCCCTGACAGACACGCAGGAAGCAAGTAGACATTGAGGGGGCTGACTGAGATCTAGACTAAAAAGCCCTGACAGACGCGCAGAAAGCAAGGAGACATTGAGGGGGCTGACTGAGATCTAGACTTGAAAAAGCCCTGACAGACACGCAGGAAGCAAGTAGACATTGAGGGGGCTGACTGAGATCTAGACTAAAAAGCCCTGACAGACGCGCAGGAAGCAAGGAGACATTGAGAGGGCCGACAGATCGAGGGCGCAAAGCAAAGTTTCTTGGGTGTTCGGGGTACCTGTATGTTCCCCTTTAAATTTTTGAAAACTAGATGTCCTGAAATGTGATTTCCTGAAAATTCTGCAAGTAAAATAAATCTCTTCCTTAAAGATTTAATGCTGCCGTGATAGCTCTGGCACTCGTCAAATTCACCAATTGTGAATTTTATTTTAGTCGCAAAAATGAACCAATAATGTTTTCTTCTAATTTTATGCTTGGTTCATTAATGTAGGCTGACTTCATTTCCCTTTCAGCAATAGAGTTATTCAAAAATTTCAGGAGCAGTACTATAGGAATATAATTATGACATACACTGATGCAGACAATTTGATTTTTTTATTACAATATGTACTATTCAGATAATTTGATGCACACCATTACAGATACCTTTTCAGTGTTAAGATGGTTTGATGAACGTGAAAAATAAAATAAAATAATAGACATAAAAAAAGGAGTGTTTTTTGTAAACAAGACCTAGGCCTATTCCTACACAGGGCCGTGGGGGGCAGTTGCGCGTTTTAGACTATTAACTACTCAGTTGCCGCCCCGCCCCCCCCCCCCCCCCCCCCCCAAACAAAAACTATCTACGGCCCTGCTACATACCTTTTCCTTCTTTGTATTATTCTGTCTATTTTTGAATTGTCTTTGTATCAATTTCATTTCTTTTTTAAGCAAAGTAGAAAGTTACACGCTTGCCATTTTCTGGACCTCATGTAAGCTTTTTTAGCTAACAGTTATGTACTAATCGAGACAATTTTACCAACTTCGCTGATTTCCATAACACGTTCATTTGTGTAGGCTGCAGAAGCCACTATTTAATTCAATTCCTTTTTTATTTTCAAAACTATATGCACAGAATAAATGAGTTAGCTGTATGTTATGATATATTACCTTACAAAAGTGGACTTTCTGATTAATAATAAATTAAATAGGCAAATGAGTTTTGAAAATGTCTATTAAACCAGTGTTTTCCAATTTGTATAGGAAAGATAGGTACCAGTCATATATTAAAAGGTCGCATGAACACTACGATTCTCCTCACATTTTTAATTGTTCTCGTATTATTAAACAGCTACATATGGTTTTGTAAATATACTCTTCAAAAGAAGAAACGCAAAACCACATTGTTGTAACATTTGGAGAATTGATTTAATTATTGAATGGTGAGTCCGATAATTACCAAATGTTGCAGGATTGTTCACAATTCACTCTAGTCCATTGTGAGTAAGTGATAGGACACACCACCAAGGTCAAGGTCATCTGGAGTCAATACCGGGTGTGGCCTCCGCGTGTGTTGACAACTGCCTGGCACCGCCTGCCCATTGAAGCAACCAGAGTATGGATGACGTCCCGGGGGATGGTGGCCCACTCGGCCTGCAAGGCTGCTGCCAGCTCGGCCAGGGTCTAGGGCTGTGGTTGTCGCTGTCGGAGGCGTCGGTCCAACTCGTCCCATAGATGCTCAATTGGGTTCAACTCCGGTGATATCGATGGCCAAGGAAGGACATTAATGTTGTTGTTCTGTAGGAAAGCCGTTGTGAGACGTGCTGTGTGAGGCCTGGCGTTGTCATGTTGGAACACTGCGTTGGCGTTGGCCATAACTGGAACGATGTGTGGCCGGAGGATCTGGTCAATGTAGCCCTGTGCATTCAGGTTGCCCTGCACGTGGACCAGGTCAGTTCTGCCAGTTGAGATGGCTGCCCACACCATGAACACTACCCCCGCCGAATCTGTCCACTTCCTGCACGCAGTTTGCCGCATAACGTTCACCACGACGCCTATACACGCGACATCTTCCATCATGACGTCGGAGCAGAAATCGGGACTCGTCACTGAACCACACCTGTCTCCATCGCAGTTGAGGCCATTGTCGATGAATCTGGCACCACTGCAGTCGGAGTCGACGGTGTTGTGGTGTTAAGATGACACCTCGAACTGGACGTCTGGCACGAATTCCTACCTCACGTAGGCGGTTCCGTACAGTCTGGTCGGATATCCTGCGCAAACCTGGTATTGCTGCGGCTGTGGAGGTGGCAGTAGTCAATCGTTCCCGAAGGTGGCGTACCCGGATGTAGCGGTCCTGCCCGGGGGTAGTGACCCGTGGTCGACCGGATCTAGGGAGGTCACGTGTTGATCCATGTTGCTGGTAACGGTCCCACAGTCTGGAGATGGTGCTTGGGGACACATGGAATGCCCTGGCAACGGCCGTTCTGGATTCGCCTGCGTCTAGTCGGCCGATGGCATTGTTTCTCTGCGGTTCACTGAGACGTGGCATGTCCTGGATTGTCAACTGTCGGCCTGATACAGAGGCCAGGCAAGCGAACACCCTGCATTTTTATACTGTCGGTGTTCATGTTGCACGTGCAGACAACGCACGTGCAGTGGTGACATGGTTTGCACGTGGCTGCGTTTTTGCGAATATTCACATTTTGGAACTTTATTGTACAGTAGCTGCGTTTTATCGAATGTAACCGTGGGAATGTGTTTGGGACATGCAATGACCTTATATTCACAAAGCATGAACCGGTAGGAAACATAAAATCGGAGTTATAACCCATTTGTACCCTTTTGCGTTTCTTTTTTTGAAGAGTATAGTTGCAATCAGTATACAACATTATTTTACGTGCGCTGTTTTTTAAGTGTAACATGCATTGTTTTTCGTCGCGCACCTTAAAAGACAAGGTCTGTAGGTTGCATCCTTCCATAGAATTTCAAATTTCATGGGAAACACTTTTTTGGTTCTGTGCTTTGTGATCATGAGAACCCACTGGAAACTGTTCTTAAAAAAATTATTCCATATATATATTATTTTCATTGAATAGTCGTACTCGATGTAATAATCATGAGAAATGAAATTTTACTTTTGTGATTTTACCGACACGGTACTGAAAATGACTGTATGCCTACTTAGATTATTATGGTGCCATGTGGTGTCGCCATGGCACAACTAAGAGAATATATAGAGGATACTCCCCTCGTGTCTTGTGATATCATAATTTATCAGCACAAGCTGATAAAAGTATGAAATCTGAGGCTTGCAGAGGATTTTTATTCTTTTATCAACGAGTGCTGATAAATTATGATATCACAAGACACGAGGGGGTATTCTTTTTATTATCCATTATCATTCTTTTCATTTACAACAATTGTAAATAATGTCAGTAATGTTGGTTGAATGTCGATATATTTGGCAGCGGTAGATTCATTAACTAGCAGGACAACAGTGGTGTGACGTCACTAATGATAGGTTTAGTGCAGAAACATAACACAGTGACATCACAAAATAATGATTTGTGATTAAAATTTTACTAATCAAGATTATAAGAAGCGATATCTCCTAGGAGAATATCAAAGGAGATATCGCAAATTATAGTGCCAGCGATATCTCTTACAAAAGACTTTAATGGATGATAATAAAAAAATATAGGAGGGCAATATTAAAAATATGCTTCAAATGGTAACTGATGCAATAAAGTCATGCTATAAGTTCAAGTTTTTATTCATAAAAAATCTATTCAAAATTTATTAATTTGTGCTGTTTGGAAATTACCATTAAGATCTTAGAAACAAAATGCTATACTTGGGTTTATCAGATTCATCCAAATTTAATGACATTTTTGAAAAAGGTTTCAGTGTAATTTGGGTTCTCTTCTCAGGAGCAAATAGCGCAAATTAAAGATGGCCGCCAGGTCACATGATACATTTTAAAAACAAAACCTGAGGATTATATGGTTTATTGATTTTTAACAAATATTTCTGTGTGAAAAATATAGACATAACAGGAATTTTATTTTTCACTCCTAAGGTATAATTATTTTTGCAAATGTCATGAAATAATTGATATATAATGTTAGAAAATATTTGAATTTTTAAAGGTTTTAATAGGCAATTTAGCGAAATGTTTTGCTCACCCAGAGCTAGTCCTGTCCTTGACTTGTTTCTCAGTCTGTATATATATTTGTTTTGTCTTTTCAGCCTGCTGAAATGAATGGATTGGGGCTTCCATTTCGGCCACGGTCGGGGAAGGCTGTCAACCAGCCCCTACTGCCAGAGATTGAGATGTACATCCATTTACTGATTGTGATTTATCTCATAGATAACAAAAAATACACTGAGGTTTGTCAGATAGCTTGTTACTGTGGCAACATAAATATGTAACAGATGGAAATGTGTATCCATTTACGGTACTGGTTGACATAATAATCAGAGATAGTTGAGTTCTAGACTTGTAATAAACAAAATATAGCTTGTTTCTATATAGCAACGTAAATGTGTGTGTGTGTGTGTGTGTGTGTATACGGAAGATGAGATATATATCCATTTACCTTATACACAACTGGGTTTTAACTTAAATATGACACTGGAGGAAGTTGATATATAAATTACCGTAGGTCGGGAGCGTCACCGACGACACTTTTTTGCCACTGGGTAAAGCTCCTCAACAATAGGAAAATGCATACACCTGGTGTAAATTATCTACCAGTGTTTAATATTATTACATAGGCAGTATATCTCAATCTAGCAAAGTAACCTTTCCAGGGCTCAAATTTGTGAATTTGTCACCCGCGGCAATTTTGTTTTTAATTACTTTGGGTGAAATGGCTCACCGATGGCAATTCTGAGCCTGCTATGTCAATTTTTTTAAAAGTGTATACATTTTACTGTCACTGAGAAGCTTTACCTGAAGCAATAATTTTTATCCAACAGCACAAAAGTGCCATTTGTATCTCAATGTAGCCCAGTGGTAAAGTGCTCGCTTGATGCGTTTTTATTTTGGGATCGATCCCTGTGAGTGGGCCCATCAGGCAATTTCTTGCTCCATCCAGTGCCCCACAACTGATACATCTTCTTCTTCGATCCCGGCCATGTTAGATGGGTAGTCCGGTATTGTGGACGAAGTCCGCAGTCAGCCTTAGCGACGTCGCCGGTCCCCACAGCTTCTCCCTTAGGTCCACTGCACTGGGCCACGTTTGCTGTCGAAGGTGGGACAGGATTGGAGAATGTGGGCTGGTGTCTGTGGACCAGTGCCACATGGGCACTCGTCCGTGTGAGAGATTTTCAGCCTGAAGAGATGCGAGAGGAGCTGACAATATCCTGTTCTCAGCCTGAAGATGGTGACCTGTTGTGACCTGTTCAGCTGGTAGATGCCATTCCTTTCAGGCCCTATCTGCAGACGCTGCCTCCACATGTTTTTGAAATGGTTTTTTAGAAGGGTCTTGACTTCACCATATGATATCTGGTGGGCTGTTTGCTCCTGTTTGCAACCCAGCTTGGAGAGTCTTGTCAGCTTTTTCATTTCCCATAACACCACAGTGGAAGGGGATCCACTGTAACACCAGTTTTGTTTTGGAGCCCAGTGTTTGCATTTCCCTTCTGGTATCCTGGAGGATCTGGTCTATCTGTGTGGACTGAAGACTGGAGAAGGGCTCGGCAATCAGTGAGGAAGACTGTGTGAGAAAATGGGTCGTCTCTTCCATTCAGGATCTGAGCAGCATGAAGTAAGGCGCAGGTTTCAGCTCTGAAGTTGGTGGAGAACTGACCAATGGCGACAGACTTGGTGTCAGAGCTGCTGTCAGGATACTGTATGTAGACACCACCTCCCCCATTTCATACAGCATTTTCTGCAGAGCACTGGTATATCAAAGGCTGTGGTATGTGCTATCCTGTCTATAGGATGGTGCATATAAAAGATCCCTTGCTGCTAATCGAAAAGAGCAGAGCATGAACTGGCAACATGAGATAAAATTTTGTATAAAGCTTTATCATGTTCTGTTACAAATCACGTTTAATATCATGGTAGTTTTTCACAGAGTTATGCCCCTTGAACCTATGTAAAAATTAGTTTTTCTTACTTTTTTTTTTTTTTTAACCATTGCCTGAAGAAAGATATTAGATAAATTTTGTATATAGCTTTATGAGGTTCTGTTACAGATCACATTTAACATCATGATAATTTTTCACTGAATTTTGGAGATATAAAACTTTGTTTGACTCGGTAGGCAACATTTGTTGCTTTAGCAATACCTTCCGACTCAGAATGCTCATTTTCTTAGCCGTACATATTTCTCTTTTGACCTGCTATCTAAATAATAAAAACAGCATGCCATGTTTTACTTCCTAAGACGTTAATCAGCTGCCTGCAAGTTTGGTTTTCACTATTTTTTTGTTTTATTATTCCATCTTTCAAACTGAGTTTTCTTAACCTTCTGACTACTGCAGGTGAGATATCTCATCCGACATCACCCCAGTCGACATACTGTATACAGTGCATTCCCTAATTCATATTTCACGCCGTTTTTCACACAACACTCACCGTAAACCATTTATTAACAGGAAACTGAAGACAACTCAGCTTCTATTTTTAAAATTTTTTAATTTTCAGTTTTTCAGCAAGTATTTTCGCTTGACAACAATGGCGGCAAGTCGCGGTCATTTTCAGGGATCGATAGCTGATTGTTACAGCTATTTTGATTGTTTTACCAACAACAAAAATCACCAAATATTTGGATATGAATCGGAGTTCGGTTTTTTTTTTTATATATATTTTGGTCAAAAAGTCATTGTTATGGGGAATAATGGACATAGATACTGGACAGCTGGCCACAAATGCCCATAAGTAAACCCGATTTAAAAAAAATTTTGCCTGATTTTAATCAACTGATCTAAAATATAAAAATTAGAAAAATACACAAAAATAATATTTACAGATTAAAATATGAACTTTATTTTATGTATTTATAAAACATTCAAGTGAATATATGTGAATAAAAATTATAAATTTGTACCCACTCAATGTGGTTTTTGTCAAAAATTTATCCAGTAGTCTAAAGGTTAAATAATATACTGTAAATCATAAAATATTATTTGCCTTAAATTTTAGTGGAATCCATAATAGTGACCTATTAGCGACATAAAACTTTAGCGAAGGTCAGCATATCAAACATTCAAAACCTTAATTTTTCGGTCACGCAATGTACATTATTTCCGGTTATAAATGGCCTCAAACATCAAGTGAAGCTGCTTACCGTCAACTGAAATTTAGGAAAAACATTGTAGTTCTATACATGCAAACTAATTATTGTTGTTTGCTATCCTTATTGTTTAATCAACAGCATGTTGTGTGTTCAGTTAATCTCTGACAAAATGTTTTCGGAGCCGGAATTGCCGGTGCACTGGAGCTTATCGTTAATCAACAGTGACTGGGCCCGGTACAATGAAGTATTACCATTGACATACAGACAGTTCGATGACAAAATAAATAATTAATTTTAAAATAAATATGAAAAACAGGTTATGTATATGACACATTACATAACCGGTTTTTCATATTTATTTATGTTCACTTGTTTGCAATCATTACTGTAAAAAAAAAAACGCGGTGCATTGCATTTATTGCTTTTGCGATGTCCAAATCGTATGGCTGGTGACTGATTGAAGTTTGCTTAGTTCACGTGAGCATGTGGATTAGCGGTCAGTGGTAATTGAATAGTAATTTCAAATATTTTGCTTGAGAAGGGGTATTGGGGTGGTTTTTAAAATTATATTATAGGTGGGGGTTTTTGGGTTTTTTTTTCTCCCTGTAGCCTGCCGGGTTTATGTCATAGGCGAAACTGGTTGCCCGGTCGTGAAATCTGTTAACTCGGGCGTCCGGGTACAGGATTTTTTCAACCCTGTACATGTACTATGTGTGTTCCTAAGTGTTATAGACATTGTTCTGTTTTGTATGCCACAGTACCCAGGCTTTGACAGTAGTGGAGTGTTATTTATTCTCGAAACCGTTTATGCGATGCATGTTTGTTTATTGCCTCGGTTCTTTGAGAGTTTTGTTTGATTTTCTTTTAATGTCTTAAATTTAGCGTCATGAAATATTAGCGTTTTTGTAAGGCCTCGCTAAATTCGCTAATATTTTATGCTTGCTAACATTTCCTGATATACAGTCTTACGTTTCCATGTTGCAGGCGGCCAAGTGCTCTGACCTACTTATGAAGAAGATTGGTCAGCACAACAGACGCACACTGGATACGCTGGCGGCCAAGTGCTACTTCTACTACTCGAGATCCTACGAACTCACTAACCAACTTGACAGAATCAGGGAGTACGGTGCATTCTAAATATGTGGGGGGAGGGCAGAATCAGGGAGTATGATACATTCTAAACGGGGGAGGGGCAGAATCAGGGAGTATGATGCATTCTAAATAAAGGGGAGGGGGCAGAATCAGGGAGTATGATGCATTCTAAATGGGGGGGGGGGCAGAATCAGGGAGTATGATGCATTCTAAATGAGGGGGGACAGAATCGGGGAGTATGAAGCATTCTAAGTAAAGGTCGGAGATGGAGCAGAATCAGGGAGTATGATGCATTCTAAATGGGGGGGGGGGCAGAATCAGGGAGTATGATGCATTCTAAATAAGGGGGGACAGAATCAGGGAGTATGAAGCGTTCTAAATAAGGGGGGACAGAATCAGGGAGTATGAAGCATTCTAAATAAAGGGGGAGATGGGGCAGAATCAGGGAGTATGATTTATTCTAAGTACAGGGGACAGAATCAGGGAGTATGATGCATTCTAAATAAAGGGGGGTGACAGAATCAGGGAGTATAATATATAAACTTAATGTGTGATTGCTCGCCTGGCACCATTTCAGAAGAGAGAGCTTCAGCTCACCTTGAGTTTATCAGGGGTGGGAATTCTCCTCGGATCAGCTGTTTTCCTCTCGTAGAACATTGTGTTTCCTCGCATTTTGATCATCCTTTCCTCGAAAATGTGTCGGATGGCACGGATTTTAACCTAGGATTTCAAGAATTTCCTGGACCCCTCTAGATTTCCTCTTTTTTACAGTTCATCAATTCCCACCCCTGGTTTATTCATGGCCAAGTTTCGTATGAGGTAAATTCTGGAAACTCGTTAAATATACAGATGTCGTTTTTAAATACATTATCTATTTATGTCATTTTGAGGTGGTGTTGTTAAAGAAAGCAAACTTTTAACTTTTCCTTCCAGGGATTTTTCATGATGTGTAGCAAATAATGCTTCGGTATATTTTTATTAGTAGGACTTTATAAAACCAAGAAATGAAATAAATCTTTTCAGATTCCTTCACGCTAGACTTCGAACAGCGACGCTGCGATCTGATTCGGAGGGTCAGGCCACGCTGATCAACTTGTTGCTGAGAAATTACCTCCATTACAGTCTGTACGAGCAGGCTGATAAACTCGTGTCCAAGTCGACCTTCCCAGAACTGTCGTCCAACAATGAGTGGGCCAGATTTCTGTATTATTTAGGTGCGTTTCTTAGTGCAAGATTTCTCTATTATTTAGGTGCGTTTCTTAGTGCGAGATTTCTCTATTATTTAGGCGCGTTTCTTAGTGCGAGATTTCTCTATTATTTAGGTGTGTTTCTTAGTGCGAGATTTCTCTATTATTTAGGTGCGTCTCTCTCTTTCTCTCTCTCTCTCTCTCTCTCTCTCTCTCTCTCATGTATAAACATTGTTTTAAATGAGGAGATTCTTAACATATAAGTATTAAGTAGTATTTTCATTGCACTGATGGATTCTTTTATATGGTTTATACTACCAAATCCGATAGAAAACAATAGTAACATATGTTGCTTGAACTCCTGCCTTCAATCGACATAATGGGTAGCATCTATGTCTACCCTAGTTCCACGCAAAATTTGAGTACTCTTCTCTTTTTTTACAGTTATCCCATACATGTTTCAAGCACACGGCTACTTGACACAGTGGTACTAGATGAAATAAAATTGCATACATTTTATGCACAGATAAAACTTTTTTTTTTACAACCGACACACTCACATTTATCACCAATCACAGAACTTGTGGTGTTAACTTCTCTATCAAAAGTTGGTGTACCTCGAACTTTGACCCAGCTGGAAGTTATTTGGTTTAGTACTACCTCTAAGGGTGGGATTTAGTTAGTCATTAGTGCTTCGGTCATAGGATTGAACCTGGCAAGGGGGACCCATTTGGGTTTTTCCCATCTCAACCAGTGCCCCACAACCGGTATATCGAAGACTGTCTGTTATCTGAAATCCCAAACTCTCGAAGACGTCCACCCTGGAAAATTAGCTCATCTTACGACAGAAATTTAAGGGCTGAGATGTTTGTGTTTTAATTTCAGGAAAAATAAAATCTGCACAGCTGGAATACTCGGCAGCGCACAAACATCTGCTGCAGGCAATGAGAAAGGCACCCCAGCACTCGGCGGTCGGCTTTAAACAGACTGTACAGCGATTGGCCATCACCGTTGAGTTGTTGCTAGGCGAGATCCCCGACAGATACACGTTTCGACAGCCGACGATGAGGAAAACTCTGGCACCATACTTTCAGCTCACTCAAGGTATATCGTTACTGTACTCAATAAAGGGGTAGGACTTTCAACTCACTCAAGGTATATCGTTACTGTACTCAATAAAGGGGTAGGACTTTCAACTCACTCAAGGTATATCGTTACTGTACTCAACAAAGGGGTGGAACTTTCAACTCACTCACGGTATATCGTTACTGTACTCAATAAAGGGGTAGGACTTTCAACTCACTCAAGGTATATCGTTACTGTACTCAACAAAGGGGGGGGACTTTCAACTCACTCTAGGTATATCGTTACTGTACTCAACAAAGGGGCGGGACTTTCAACTCACTCAAGGTATATCGTTACTGTACTCAACAAAGGGGAGGAACTTTCAACTCACTCTAGATATATCGTTACTGTACTCAACAAAGGGGCGGGACTTTCAACTCACTCAAGGTATATCGTTACTGTACTCAACAAAGGGGAGGAACTTTCAACTCATTCAAGGTATATCGTCACTGTACTCAACAAACGGGCGGGAAGATCGTTACTGTATTCAACAAAGGGGCGGGACTTTCAACTCACTCAAGGTACATTGTTACTGTACTCAACAAAGGGGCGGGAAGATCGTTACTGTACTCAACAAAGGGGCGGAACTTTCAACTCACTCAAGGTACATTGTTACTGTACTCAACAAAGGGGCGGAACTTTCAACTCACTCAAGGTATATCGTTACTGTACTCAACAAAGGGGCGGGAAGATCGTTACTGTACTCAACAAAGGGGCGGGACTTTCAACTCACTCAAGGTACATTGTTACTGTACTCAACAAAGGGGAGGAACTTTCAACTCACTCAAGGTACATTGTTACTGTACTCAACAAAGGGGCGGGAAGATCGTTACTGTACTCAACAAAGGGGCGGGACTTTCAACTCACTCAAGGTACATTGTTACTGTACTCAACAAAGGGGCGGAACTTTTAACTCACTCAAGGTATATTGTTTCTGTACTTAAAAAAGGGGTCAGACGTAGTAGCCCAGTGGTAAACCGCTCGCTTCATGAGGGGTCGGTGGGCCCATTGGGCTATTTTTCATTCTAGCCGCACAGGGTAGTACATACCACAGCCTTTGTTACATTAGCTGTGGAGCAATGGGCCCACCGATGGGAATCGATCCTACTACTACATCTCGCCCACTTCACTAATGGTGTCGTTTAAACCAAACCAACAAACTAATTTCTAATTGTGTTCTTGTTGCCAGCCGTGAGGATGGGCAACCTGCTGCGGTTCAATGAGGTTCTCGCCAAGTTCGGCACCAAGTTCCAGGCGGAGGACACCTACAAGTTGATAATCCGCCTGCGCCACAACGTCATCAAGACGGGCGTCAGGATGATCAGTCTGTCGTACTCCCGCATCTCACTCAGCGACATCGCGCACAAACTCTCACTCGACAGTCCCGAGGATGCAGAGTACATTGTCGCAAAGGTCAGTATACCTGTATGTTACTGTCGATCTCTCTCTCTCTCTCTCTCTTTCTCTTCTCTCTCTCTCTCTCTCTCTCTCTCTCTCTCTCTCTCTCTCTCTCTCTCTCTCTCTCTCTCTCTCTCTAATGGTATGCAAATTTGCAAGGTCTCTATGTATTGTGTTGCTGTGGATGGGTCATTTGCTTACAAGCCAACAAGGCCAACGTTTTCAAAGATTTGTTTAAAATCCGTGACGTCAAACTAATGTGTCCCAATCAGGATGACGTCATATTACCGATGGCTGTGATTTTAGTACTGTGATTTAACAAAAATTTAATTAAAATGTTATTTTTGAAGTGTTATAGAATTCACTACTCGTGTTTTTTAATATGTAAAATATCAACCTCGTCTAGTTAATCGGCAGAGCCTCGACAAATACCGATTAACATAGACTCGGTTGATATTTTCCATATTAAAAAATACTCGTGACGAATTCTCTATTTATCCCCCCAGGGTGATATAAATCATTATGACACATGTGTAATACTGGTTATATTTCCCTGTATATCTTGAACTACATGGATAATACATTTATTTATCCCCCCAGACTATCCGAGACGGTGTGATCGAGGCCACGATTGACCACGAGAAGGGTTACGTCCAGTCGAAGGAAACGGTAGATATTTACACGACGAAGGAGCCAATGACAGCATTTCACCAGAGAATCAGCTTCTGTCTCGACATTCACAACCACTCCGTGAAGGTGAGTCAGGAACACTGTCAGATTTTTTTTTAAATAAAAACATTTCAGCTTGATATAATTAAATTTCCATTACCTTCATTACAGTTTAACGTCATCCCATGGTAGCATCGCAAGATTGTTAATGTTAAATTCAATTAATGTAAATATAATGTTTTATGGGAATTTCATAGGCTAGCTGATGATGTCACGCTATGTTGGTACTTTTTAATTTGAATTATTTCAGGTATACTTGCCCTCAAGTTTGCATTGTACAAAAAGTTTTAATTTACTTTACATATTTCTATTGACAGCTCTTTACACTGTGTTTACATAATTTTTATACAATTTATATTGTTAATGAAAATATTTATTTCATATACTTACCTATGTTTGATACCCAGTACCCAATCTGTATTTTTAGTGTTGGGATGTCAATAAACATTCATTCATTCATTTGTTTTACTGAGCGCTATTGTTTAAGAACCAAAACATAATTCAAAATAAAATGTGTTATTATCAATAAGTATGTTTCAAATTTAATTATAAGTATTGTCTGTTATTTTTTTTACGTTCATCGGGGTATAACTTTAAAAAAAAGAATCTGCAAGTTTATGTGAGAACAGTTTCACAGATTCACACAGTTTGCGGATGATATTTTGTTTTCATACCCCAAATTTGGCGATTGGCACAGCTAACCCTGGCATTGCGTGCCTCATGGAAAATGTACAACACAAACCAGTAAGTGTGAGTGACTCTTAAATGTCATTCCATAGAATCTCTGTGTGTGTGTGTGTGTGTACAGGGGCATGATTTGGCTCATTCGGTTGAGTGCTTGGCATAGCTAGCCCTGGCATTGCGTGCCACATGGAAAATGTACAACGCAAACCAGTAAGTGTGAGTGACTCTTAAATGTCATTCCATAGAATCTCTGTGTGTGTGTGTACAGGGGCACGATTTGGCTCAGTCGGTTGAGTGCTCGCTTGACGTGCTTGGCATAGCTAGCCCTGGCATTGCGTGCCTCATGGAAAATGTACAACGCAAACCAGTAAGTGTGAGTGACTATTAAATGTCATTCCATAGAATCTCTGTGTGTACAGGGGCACGATTTGGCTCAGTCGGTTGAGTGCTCACTTGACGTGCTTGCGTTGCAGGATCAAACTACCTCGGTGGATCCATTCAACTGATTGGAGGTTTTCTCGTTCCAACCAGTGCACCACAACTAGTCAAAGGCTGTGGTATGTGCTTTCCTGTCATTGGGAAAGTGCATATAAAAGATGCCTTGCTGCATTAAGAAAAATGTAGCGGGGTTTCCATTGATGACTACGAGTCAGAAATACCAAATGTTTGACATCCAATAGACTATGATTAATTAATCAATGTGCTCTAGTGGTGTCGTTAAACAAAACATATTATGTCTGTGTGTTTACTGAACTAGTTTTTTATTTCTGTTTTCAGGCAATGAGATTCCCACCGAAGTCTTACAACAAGGATTTGGAATCGGCCGAGGTTAGATATTCATACAAATCTTCAATACGTCCTGAAAATAAAATAAATGTGTGCTGTCTTGGGGAAAATGTATACTGATTGAAAGAATTAAGGAAACACTTTGAAATGAAACCATATTTTAATGAATTACTACTGTAGTAATATCGGTGTATAACCCAAAGCTGTAATGTGTGAGTGAATGCCGATTCTGTGGAAATGGCTGCCAGTAACACGGTCAGTTTCCTGATACTATGAATTATGGTTTGGGTTGCACTCTATATATGATGTCTGTATGTAACCCGAAGATGTAATAATGTGTGAGTGAATGCTAATTATGTGGAAATGGCTGCCAGTAACACGGTCAGTTTCCTGACACCATGAATTATGGTTTGGGTTGCACTCTCTATATGATGTCTGTATGTATGGGATCCCTTATTTCATTCTATCAGTATATATAAAAGATTAGCTTGTTAGTCCATTCTTTATTGATCCAACCAGAAGGGACTAAAAGAATCTATCACCGTTGTGAGATATAGATACGGCAATTCCAACCCTCGGGACAGAAATGTTTTTTGTGAGGGCCAAGGCTTACCAAGACCCTTACAAAAACAATTTGTCCCAAGTGTTGGAATTGCCGTTATTTATACCTCACAACGGTGATTGATTCTTTTTCTTGCGCATTTACTTACAGTAACAAAACATTAATTTTGTAACCTACGGTTTGTTTATTGTAGAACGATTCATAAACATTTCACCTACAAACACATTTAATCATACACAGGGGAAATATAATCCACATTATGCAACAACATAAAAATGTAACAACTTACCAATAAATATAAAGTTGAAAATATTAATTTTAAAACAATGATACAACGTGAAGTTGCAAACAGAATTTCGTAAACCACGAGTTCTGACGTCAATCGTCGTAAAGCATGAGTTATGACGTCACTCGTATGTAGAAATCGTGTAGCCCTCGGGTCAGACGGATTTATCTAGCATCATGCAGAAGCTGGATAACCCTGTCCAGTGACAAGAAAGATTTATCTAGCATCATGCAGAAGCTGGATAACCCTGTCCAGTGACAAGAAAGATTTATCTAGCATCATGCAGAAGCTGGATAACCCTGTCCAGTGACAAGAAAGATTTATCTAGCATCATGCAAAAGCTGGATAACCCTGTCCAGTGACAAGAAAGATTTATCTAGCATCATGCAAAAGCTGGATAACCCTGTCCAGTGACAAGAAAGATTTATCTAGCATCATGCAAAAGCTGGATAACCCTGTCCAGTGGCAAGAAAGATTTATCTAGCATCATGCAGAAGCTGGATAACCCTGTCCAGTGGCAAGAAAGATTTATCTAGCATCATGCAAAAGCTGGATAACCCTGTCCAGTGACAAGAAAGATTTATCTAGCATCATGCAAAAGCTGGATAACCCTGTCCAGTGACAAGAAAGATTTATCTAGCATCATGCAGAAGCTGGATAACCCTGTCCAGTGACAAGAAAGATTTATCTAGCATCATGCAGAAGCTGGATAACCCTGTCCAGTGACAAGAAAGATTTATCTAGCATCATGCAAAAGCTGGATAACCCTGTCCAGTGACAAGAAAGATTTATCTAGCATCATGCAGAAGCTGGATAACCCTGTCCAGTGACAAGAAAGATTTATCTAGCATCATGCAGAAGCTGGATAACCCTGTCCAGTGACAAGAAAGATTTATCTAGCATCATGCAGAAGCTGGATAACCCTGTCCAGTGACAAGAAAGATTTATCTAGCATCATACAGAAGCTGGATAACCCTGTCCAGTGACAAGAAAGATTTATCTAGCATCATGCAGAAGCTGGATAACCCTGTCCAGTGACAAGAAAGATTTATCTAGCATCATGCAGAAGCTGGATAACCCTGTCCAGTGACAAGAAAGATTTATCTAGCATCATGCAGAAGCTGGATAACCCTGTCCAGTGACAAGAAAGATTTATCTAGCATCATGCAAAAGCTGGATAACCCTGTCCAGTGACAAGAAAGATTTATCTAGCATCATGCAAAAGCTGGATAACCCTGTCCAGTGGCAAGAAAGATTTATCTAGCATCATGCAGAAGCTGGATAACCCTGTCCAGTGACAAGAAAGATTTATCTAGCATCATGCAAAAGCTGGATAACCCTGTCCAGTGACAAGAAAGATTTATCTAGCATCATGCAAAAGCTGGATAACCCTGTCCAGTGACAAGAAAGATTTATCTAGCATCATGCAGAAGCTGGATAACCCTGTCCAGTGACAAGAAAGATTTATCTAGCATCATGCAGAAGCTGGATAACCCTGTCCAGTGACAAGAAAGATTTATCTAGCATCATGCAAAAGCTGGATAACCCTGTCCAGTGACAAGAAAGATTTATCTAGCATCATGCAGAAGCTGGATAACCCTGTCCAGTGACAAGAAAGATTTATCTAGCATCATGCAGAAGCTGGATAACCCTGTCCAGTGACAAGAAAGATTTATCTAGCATCATGCAGAAGCTGGATAACCCTGTCCAGTGACAAGAAAGATTTATCTAGCATCATGCAGAAGCTGGATAACCCTGTCCAGTGACAAGAAAGATTTATCTAGCATCATGCAGAAGCTGGATAACCCTGTCCAGTGACAAGAAAGATTTATCTAGCATCATGCAGAAGCTGGATAACCCTGTCCAGTGACAAGAAAGATTTATCTAGCATCATGCAGAAGCTGGATAACCCTGTCCAGTGACAAGAAAGATTTATCTAGCATCATGCAGAAGCTGGATAACCCTGTCCAGTGACAAGAAAGATTTATCTAGCATCATGCAGAAGCTGGATAACCCTGTCCAGTGACAAGAAAGATTTATCTAGCATCATGCAGAAGCTGGATAACCCTGTCCAGTGACAAGAAAGATTTATCTAGCATCATGCAGAAGCTGGATAACCCTGTCCAGTGACAAGAAAGATTTATCTAGCATCATGCAGAAGCTGGATAACCCTGTCCAGTGACAAGAAAGATTTATCTAGCATCATGCAGAAGCTGGATAACCCTGTCCAGTGACAAGAAAGATTTATCTAGCATCATGCAGAAGCTGGATAACCCTGTCCAGTGACAAGAAAGATTTATCTAGCATCATGCAGAAGCTGGATAACCCTGTCCAGTGACAAGAAAGATTTATCTAGCATCATGCAGAAGCTGGATAACCCTGTCCAGTGACAAGAAAGATTTATCTAGCATCATGCAGAAGCTGGATAACCCTGTCCAGTGACAAGAAAGATTTATCTAGCATCATGCAGAAGCTGGATAACCCTGTCCAGTGGCAAGAAAGATTTATCTAGCATCATGCAGAAGCTGGATAACCCTGTCCAGTGGCAAGAAAGATTTATCTAGCATCATGCAGAAGCTGGATAACCCTGTCCAGTGACAAGAAAGATTTATCTAGCACCATGCAAAAGCTGGATAACCCTGTCCAGTGACAAGAAAGATTTATCTAGCACCATGCAGAAGCTGGCTAATTCATTCCAGTGAGCAAAAATACAGGTTTCGTCTCCATCTGTCTGTCTGTCTGTCTCTCATATAGTTTTCTGGACATTTGTTTTCGCAATGCCTCAAGATAGTGAGGCGAAATTTTGTGTGAAGCTTTATTAAGTTCTGTTATAGATCAAACTTTACTATCATGTCAGTTTATACATTTTTCACAGAGTAATGGCCCTTGAACTAAGGCGATATAAAAATTAGTTTTCACAATCCCCCTTGATATTAAGGTCTCACTACACGGATGTCATCTGCCATTGACACCCATGTGAAATTGCCCAACTTCAAATGAAGATTGCCAATAGAACGGGTTCTCGTTGGCACTAACAACATACACCATTGCAAACATATATTATATAAGCTCTTTTTTTTCACTCTAAAATTGAGGACATTTCCATCTCAGTTTTTGCTAAATTACCACATCTGGCTGTAGTACCGGTCCGAACAAGTGGTTCATTAACCGATTCACTCCAGATGTCTCTGCCACTATACATCCATGTCCCAAAAAGTCAATACACAATATTAAAAAATAACATGGCAAACTCCAGCCAGAAGGCTTACCATTAAACATACAAATTGTTTTAATTCTTCACCATTTCCTAGAAGTGAGTATGTGAACCACAACATATGTCACAAGTTTTAGGAACTATAGTGGACCGTGATGAATGAACTCTCACCCAGAAGTCATCTGTGTCGAGAAACCTACGCTGAAACTTAAAGGAAACATGACACGAGACCATATTATAGCTCATTTTAAAAGAAAAATGATATAAAAATAATATACAAATAACTTTATAACAATAAAATACGTGTAGTTAACTTAAAATTAAGAAATTACGCTAATCAGTATCAAAGTACGATTTATGCATATTTCTTCGTGAGCGTTCGGAAAAAAGGGAAGTGACGTCAGAGCCGCTGTACTCTTCCATTGTTGTTAACTGTTTATATATGGAGTAAGGGGCTTACGATCTTTTCAGTCCAACAGTGCCGTACTGCGCGGCCTTTGGGTGTAAAAATAAACAGTTTAAACGATCGGGATTGTCTTTTTATGGTTTTCCAAAGGATTGTATCCGAAGAAAGACGCGTGTATTTTATCGCAAAAGAAAAGATTGGACACCAACACCGCATAGTACTTTGGTGTCAGCCTAATTACAGCTCGGAGCCCGAACGTTACCCGGAGACAAAAACAGTACTCGGTTGCGAATGCCGAGGTGTACATTGTACATATTTGGCACAAAGATACACCTCAGCATGATGTATTTATATATGTTAAAACAAAAATGTAGAATTTTTTATTTATTTATTTTTTTGGAAAAAAATAGATTTTTCATGTTAGGGCTGTAGGCCTACATAACAAAATCTGTATTCACCGTCCAAAGAAGGAAACGTCAATAAGTAATTAAATATGGCATATACAAACATGGGATTTGGCATGAGGATACATCTCAGTACGATGTATTTAAATATCTTTTTAAAAAACGTGTAGAAAACAATAATAATTTTAAATAATGTTTTTAATCTTCGGGCGGAATACGTCACAAAAACGTTCCGAAGCCCCAAAGCAACACGAAGTTCAATACAAAAAAACCCACTACTGTCGGTGTCGAAATAACTATTATGTTTCATCCACGGGCTGACTTGAGAATCGGAGTGTTGTTTTAGTTAATTGGTCCTTTCTTTCCGTGGCCTGCACATGTGATTCCTGATTGGCAGGTGTATATTGCAGGGTATCGACCAGGTAAGTGATTACCACGGTCTAGACATACGTACAAAATACGTGCCAGTTTTTTTAAGATCACAGGGTATTGTGGCGTAACCTGTCGCGACTATAGTACAATGTTAATAGACATTATCAGCCGCCCTGCTTCATTACTGTAAATAATGCTGTAAAACCCTTGATTAAGTAGACTTTCCCATCTAAAATTACAAAACTGACCAATTACGTAGTACCAAAGAAAAGAAAATTATCACTTGGGTATCGTGAGTGGTCGTTTTTACTCTAACGCACCCTACCAATAGGCCTAATAATATGCTACTTTTTTTTATGAGAGAAAAATACTATAACCCCATTTCGTTCTATTGATGCAAATAGAAATATATTTAGTTTAAAAGTTGATTATACTCTCAAGTCATTTATGTTGTTTTACAAGCCAGGTTAATGAAAGTGAAGCGCCTTGTCGTAAATTAGAGCGTTTGTTTACACTGTGCATACAGATTTCATTATGTACAGCCCGAACATAAAAATGCGACATTTTCTTTTAAAAAACACCCAAAAATTTTTGTCCTACATTTATATTTTTTACATATTTAAATACATCATATCGAGGTGTATCTTTATGCTAAATATGAACAGTATACACCTCGGCATTAGCATCCGAGTTTTGGTTTTGTCTCCGGGTTGCTTTCGGGCTCCGGGCTGTAAATTGGTCGACCGGTCTGGTCTGGCACCATCAGTTTCTCCACCCTCCGACTCGCTATCCGTTTTTTCTTCAGTATCACTGTTGTAAGTAAATGTGTGTCTTTCTTCATTTACTAACAGCTCATATTGATACGGCAAAACGTTTTGCGAACGAACACTCATTGTTTTGGTAAGCTGTGCAAGTCTTAGATTCTTTATGAGTGGTACGGACTAATGCTTTTAAGTGTAAGGCTTCAGATCAAGCGACGCGTCTCTGACGTCACGGACCTCGTGATTGCCCTGCTCATTAAAGATCGGCAATTTCCGCTAAGAGCTCGTATCTGGGGTTCTTTTATGGAGATATTTTAAGTAATTAATTTTTTATAATTTTTTTTTTTAGGTGATTCAATTTATAATTAATTGTACATGGTTGGTGCCAAATATGGTTTACGTGACATGTTTCCTTTAATCATGACTTCCATGACAATTTACCCATTTTTCACAAGAGTTGTTGTCCCTGCACTTAGGAGGCCTAAACATTTGTTGGGTCTAGGTAGGTGACATGTATTGATTTAGCAGAAACCGGACTCAGTGGTGTCGTGGTTACGCCATCGGACTACAGGCTGATAGGTACAGGGTTCGCAGCCCAGTACCGGCTCCCACCCAAAGCGAGTTCTTAAGGGCTCATTGGGTAGTTGTAAGGCCACTACACCCTCTTCTCTCTCCCTAACCAACTAACATATAACCCACTGTCCTGGACAGACAGCCCAGATAGCTGAGGTGTGTGTCCAGGACAGCGTGCTTGAACGTGCTTTAGCAGTACTCTGAGAATACTTGTTGCTACAGTGAAACTCCTCTATTAAGACCACCTGTGGGACTTATGAAAATTGGTCTTAATAGTGGGGTGGTCCTATTACCGAATTACTAACATTTAGAAGGTTTTTAAAATTTTAATTGCGTTGTGTATAAAGTGATAAAAAAAAAGAAAAAAAAAGAAATGTACAATGTAAATGTGTCGTTGCCTGAATCTGTTTAACCAGCCATTTGAAGCCTTAAACTCACTTTCTGCAATTCCAAGTTCAGTTGCATATTTCAAAGCTTTCATTTTTAACATGGGGCCTGAAATCGGTACATCTTGACCGCGCATGCGTTGAAACCATTCCCACATTAATGTATTCAGCTGTTCTACGGAAGAACGTACACATAAACGTTTTCGATCATTATCTTTATTTTTCTCGTAGCCATCCAAAATCTCTGCCTTTCTTTTCAATATTAACTGTACTTGCGTTTTTCCGATACCGAATTTCTCTGCAAGCGTGCGTTGACTTTTTCCTGGACTGTCATTTATTAAAGTAACTTTTTGTTTCAAAGTCAATTCAGAGCGTGATTTACCCTTTTTGAGGGTTCCCATTTCAAACGTTGATATTACCTCTGCTGATATAACGGAAGAAATACAGCATTCGTAGTGATTACCGTTTACCTCACTTCGACAGGGTCAAATAACACCACCCCCCCCCCCCCCCCCCCCCCCCCCCCACAACTCACTTTGTGGCCTCAGTCATTACACATCTCAATAAAGGATAACAACACTTCTTTTGTTTCCTAGTGAATTAGTCGGTAAATTTATTCTATTGTGTCCTAATTATCATTAACACATTTTATTAGACTCGGTAGATTTAGGTTGTATCTTCAAACAACAGGTACATAAGCATTAAACACGTGTCATGCCGACTTCTGACCTGTATCGTTTCTTTCAACATCAAACGTGATTATAGCGACTTTCCGCTGGAATGGCTATTGCAATTTGTATAGACAGTTTATTGGTTACAATGCTATTTAATTGACGCGTGGAACGCCTGTTCTCATAATCCGAATGAGTGTCGGCTCTAGAGTCTGATGACTGGCTTGCAGCCAATCAGCGCGTTACATCGCTTCATTAATATTAATCAGTTGACAATGTTTTCCGGAAACTGAAAGTTGGTTATGTGAACAGATTGCGATGGGCGGTTTTTCAACGACTTAAACGTGTATCTCTCTTTAACAGTTTTAATTCATTTCAAAAGACAGAACATTGGTGTTTACTTTACTTCCTGTTACCTGTTCCAGTCTCGGCTAAAACAAAGCAAGCATTAAATTTAGATCAGTTATTGTTGAACAGCCTTGGGAATGAACAAATATGAGATATTCATATCGTAATTTGGTCGCACTGGCGGGGTCGAAATATACGCAAAACGACGATCGGGACTGACTTTACTGGTTGTAATCCGCAATAGCGGGGTGGTCTGAATACCGGGTAATTTTTACTATTAAATATGAAGGAAATATTCCGGTCTTCTAAAAAGTGGTCTGTTTAGTGGGGTGGTCTTAGAATCGGGGTGGTCGTTAGGTGGGGTTTCACTGTATTTGGTTATATTAGCATATGTGGTGGATCTCTTCTGTATGTCCGGTGTCATCTGTATTTTCTGGTCTCTTCTGTACATCCGGACTCTTCCTGTGCTAAAGCACTCGCTTGATACATGGTTGGTCTGGGATCGATCCCTGTTGGTGGCCCATTTGGCTATTTCTTGTTCCAGCTGGTGCATCACGAATGGTATATCAAATGACATGGTATGTGCTATCCTGTGTGGGATGGTGCATATAAAAAGATCCCTTGCTACTAATAGAAAATATAGCAGGTTTTCTCTGTAAGACTTGACAAATGTTTGACATCCAGTAGCCGGTGATTAATAAAATCAGTGTGCTCTAGTGGTGGTGTTAAACAAAAGATCTTATTAAGCTAAGTTACAGTTCAAAAGAGTAATAATATGCATGTACTTGTGTTTAATATTCCAATGAATACATCTATTTTGCATTATGAAATGTTAAGGGAAGGGAAAGTGTGTTTGTTAAGTGTTTTCAAAATGTGTCTTTGTATAATAGTAAAAACAAATAATTATATTATTTACATTAAGATTGGGAATTTATCAGTCCCAAATTGGGAATACAACCCTTGCAATTGCCCACAACAATATTGGAATTTATATTATCAGTCCCAAATTGGGAATACAACACATTTCGCCAATGACCAGTTCTCCGCAGCACTTATCAGTTGGGAATACAATCCTTGCAATTGCCCACAACAATCGCCAATGACCGTGGAATTGTTAGTTCTCCGCGGCACTTATCAGTCCCAAATTGGGAATACAATCCTTGCAATTGCCCACAACAATCGCCAATGACCGTGGAATTGTTAGTTCTCTGCAGCACTTATCAGTCCCAAATTGGGAATACAATCCATGCAATTGCCCACAACAATCGCCAATGACCGTGGAATTGTTAGTTCTCCGCAGCACTTATCAGTCCCAAATTGGGAATACAATCCTTGCAATTGCCCACAACAATCGCCAATGACCGTGGAATTGTTAGTTCTCCGCGGCACTTATCAGTCCCAAATTGGGAATACAATCCTTGCAATTGCCCACAACAATCGCCAATGACCGTGGAATTGTTAGTTCTCCACGGCACTTATCAGTCCCAAATTGGGAATACAATCCTTGGCCCACAACAATCGCCAATGACCGTGGAATAGTTCTCTGCAGCACATCAGTCCCAAATTGGGAATACAATCCATGCAATTGCCCACAACAATCGCCAATGACCGTGGAATTGTTAGTTCTCCGCAGCACTTATCAGTCCCAAATTGGGAATACAATCCTTGCAATTGCCCACAACAATCGCCAATGACCGTGGAATTGTTAGTTCTCCGCAGCACTTATCAGTCCCAAATTGGGAATACAATCCATGCAATTGCCCACAACAATCGCCAAATTGGGAATACAATCCTTGCAATTGCCCACAACAATCGCCAATGACCGTGGAATTGTTAGTTCTCCGCGGCATCTTTTTTGCCTTGGACTATATTCAAGGTGGTTTTTTTCAATGGCATCTTTTTTTTTGTCATGGACATTTTCTTAATTGCAGGGGATGGAAATAAAAATATGACATAGTCTTTGAGGAATGGTTGGGAATGTTGCTGATTATCGGGGTCTAGACACATGGCTGATAAAATCGTGCTATAGTGGAAATATCTTTTGTTTGTTTTGTAGGAGCGTCGCGAGAGAGAACAGCAGGAGTTGGAAAGTGCCAAGGAGATCGCTGATGAGGATTTTGATGGCTTCCCTTGAACTTGTTGCCAGATGGAATCCAGATTAATATTTAACAGAATCCCCATAACGCACGTGACTCGTTTTCGCCTGTTCGGAACTTGGTTTTTGTACAGAATCTTGTAGCAACATTATGTGAATTTTTGTTATCATTTTCAACTCGGCAAAATGGTACATTAAACAAAATTTGATGATGCAGGATACTTCGTTTTGTCATCTTGTTTCACATTGTGCAGGTTTGGTTTGGTGTGAGCAGGTTTGGTTTGTGCAGGTTTGGTTTCAGAGTACTGTCCTATTATATGTTATTGAAAATCTTCCAATTAATCCTCTTTTTCAAGACCCTGCAATGTTTTCCATATGTTTCGTTCCTGGCTAGGGATTTTGGAAGTTTCCATAGCACTACGAAATCGTAAAACCGTCATAAGCTAAGACATCACTATTGTATGTGACACCATAGCATATGATGGGTTTATGATTTCTTAGCACTAAGATAGCTTCAAAAATATGGGCCTAGTCTCGGAACTTTTCAAAGCCATCTCAGCACTACAGAATCGTAAACTCATCGTAGACAGTGATGTCACCCGCCATAATGATGTCATAGCTTACGATTGTTTTACAATTCCATAGTACTAAAATACATTAAAAATATGGATTCTGGGTCCTAAATCACCTCATGTTTACTCTCTTTAACGACATCACTAGAGCACATTGATTTATTAATTATTGGCCATTGGATGTCATACAATTTTTATAATTTTGACATATAGTTTTAGAGAGGTAATGTGCGTTCGGTGTGAGATTGATCCCCATTTGGCTGTTTTTTCGTCCAGCCATAGCTCAAGTCATCTCCAGCCCTACTTCGTATTGATATTCATATGTCACATATCAATATCAATAAGGGGTAGGGCTGGAGGTGACTCAAGCTTCTCCATCCTGGTTACCACGACTGGTATATCAAAGACTTGGGTCACAGATCAGGGAAACGTTAACACCATGACGGCAGCCATCGCAAGAAAACTCTTTATCATGCATTCATATGTAGAAAAGTAAATGATAGTTGACTGATCGGTAGGACTGGATGTAGCCCAGTGGTACAGTGCTCACGTGATGCGCAGTCGGTCTAGGATCAATCCCCAATGGTGGGCCCTTTGGACGTTTTCTCGCATCAGCCAGTGCACCACGACTGGTTTATCAAAGACCATGGTATGTGCTATCCTGTCTGTGGGAAAGTGCATATAAAAGATCCCTTGCTGCATTAGGTCTATTTTGGCTAGTCTTAGGATTATGAATTATTCAGAGAACCCCTGCACGTGCTGTAACCTCACCGTGGTGCAGGGGTGTAACATTTTTGAGTAAAATTCTGTGATATTTGTGTTTTTGCACAGTTCTTTACACTGTTCTTTACACTATTTTTGTTTAAACCTTGAATTTTTATATTGATGTTGATCATCACTTTATTTATTTGCATTACCATAGTTTGACACCCAATAGCCGATGTATTTTTCGTGCTGGGGTGTCGTTATTCATTCATTCATTCATTATTCAGAGAAAAACATCCATTTAGCAGAACTTTCATTGGTATAGGAAGCGAGGGATAAGGGGGCATGTGCCACACACACATTTTGTAGCAACATCGATGGTTTTTATATATTTATACATGTATTTATATATGTGTCTGTACCCCCCCCCCACACACACACACACACTTTTTGACACCTTTCTACGCCAGTGTCAAGAGGTTTATGGTCTACATTCAGAACAAGCAGTGTCACGCTTTATTGAAGTATTTTTGATAAACTCTCAAAACCTGAGGATTTTATGCTTTTAAAGAAAAAAATTACTGGCCTCTGTGGTGTAGTGGGTAAAGCATCAGATTTAAGGCTGGTACGTACTTGGTTCGCATCCTGGTACCGGCTCCCACCCAGAGCGAGATCAACTACTCTGTAAGACCACTATACCAACCTCTCTCACCAACAACTAATCCTCTGTCCATGACAGTGTGTTTGAACCTTAATTCATTGCATATAAACAGGACTGGTTCCCCCGTTTCTTGGATTTGCCTTTAAAAAACTCAGTTGTGTTGCTTTAAGTTAATAATGGAAGAAGGAACATGGTGAACAGTCTTCAGCGGTAGTTACTTCAGTCTGAACTAAAACCATTTTTAATATTTGAGAAAGACATGTCAAGTCTAGGTTATGTTGCTGGAAAGGGGCGTGACCTAGTTCAGAGGTAGGGCTGGACATATACCAGTGGTAAACAGCTCGCTTAATGCACGGTCGGTCTGAGATCGATCCCTGCCATTGAGCTATTTCTCGCTCCATCCAGTGCACCATGACTGCTATATCAAAGGCCGTGGGATGTTGCATTTAAAATATTCCTTGCTACTAATGGCAAAATGTAGCGGGTTTTCTCTCGTAGACTATATGTCGAAATTAACAAATGTTTGACATCCAACAGCCAATGGTTAATAAGTCAATGTGCTCTAGTGGTGGTGTTAAACAAAATAAAAGTTTTTTAGTCCAGAGGCAGAGGTAAAGCAATCGTGTACAACTGATATATCAAAAGCCATATCCTTCTATCCTGTTTGTGGGAAAGTGCTGTAAAAGGTACTTTGCTACTAATGGAAAAAAAAAGTCTCCCACCAATTGTCCCCTGCCAACCGACCACGAAAAAAGTAAAAAGTACGATCAGCTAACCGATCAAGCCCTTTTAAGGGCTAAAGCTGGGGGGGGGGGGGGGACCAACAATGACGCCCACCAATAGGCTACACTGTTCCGGTAGGAGCTACGATGCCCACCAATAGGCTACACTGTTCCGGTTGGAGCTACGACGCCCACCAATAGGCTACACTGTTCCGGTAGGAGCTACGACACCCACCAATAGGCTACTCGGTTCCGGTAGGAGCTATGACGCCCACCAATAGGCTACACTGTTCCGGTAGGAGCTACGACGCCCACCAATAGGCTACACTGTTCCGGTAGGAGCTACGACGCCCACCAATAGGCTACACTGTTCCGGTAGGAGCTACGACGCCCACCAATAGGCTACACTGTTCCGGTAGGAGCTACGACGCCCACCAATAGGCTACACTGTTCCGGTAGGAGCTACGACGCTCACCAATAGGCTACTCGGTTCCGGTAGGAGCTACGACGCCCACCAATAGGCTACACTGTTCCGGTAGGAGCTACGACGCCCACCAATAGGCTACTCGGTTCCGGTAGGAGCTACGACGCCCACCAATAGGCTTAACTGTTCCGGTAGGAGCTACGACGCCCACCAATAGGCTACACGGTTCCGGTAGGAGCTACGACGCCCACCAATAGGCTACACTGTTCCGGAAGGAGCTACGACGCCCACCAATAGGCTACTCGGTTCCGGTAGGAGCTACGATGCCCACCAATAGGCTACATTGTTCCGGTAGGAGCTACGACGCTTACCAATAGGCTACTCGGTTCCGGTAGGAGCTACGACGCCCACCAATAGGCTACACTGTTCCGGTAGGAGCTACGACGCCCACCAATAGGCTACACTGTTCCGGTAGGAGCTACGACGCCCACCAATAGGCTACACGGTTCCGGTAGGAGCTACGACGCCCACCAATAGGCTACACTGTTCCGGAAGGAGCTACGACGCCCACCAATAGGCTACTCGGTTCCGGTAGGAGCTACGATGCCCACCAATAGGCTTCATTGTTCCGGTAGGAGCTACGACGCTTACCAATAGGCTACTCGGTTCCGGTAGGAGCTACGACGCCCACCAATAGGCTACACTGTTCCGGTAGGAGCTACGACGCCCACCAATAGGCTACACTGTTCCGGTTGTAGCTACGACGCCCACCAATAGGCTACACTGTTCCGGTAGGAGCTACGACGCCCATCAATAGGCTCCTCGGTTTCGGTAGGAGCTACGACGCCCACCAATAGGCTACACTGTTCCGGTAGGAGCTACGACGCCCACCAATAGGCTACACTGTTCCGGTAGGAGCTACGACGCTCACCAATAGGCTACTCGGTTCCAGTAGGAGCTAATATTTGGAAAACTAAATCAAAATTAAGCATTATCTCCCCTTTTCTCTTTCGATGAACCTATCCAAAATGCGTTAAAAATCACTTTCAAGAACTTTGCCCAACTTTTTACCTTTTTGACGTAATCCTACGGGATAGTCAAAATTCAATAGCACCACAAATGTCCCCGCCCTCTAGAGCGCTGGGTGTTGCCTCCTCCCACCCACCCCAAACCCTTTTTCTGTCCATGACAGGCGTGCGCTACAACTTGTTCTGAATGTGCACGTTAAACCCTTAGCCGGAGTACTCTGACTGTAAGAGAGCTAGACAGACATTTGGACAAATACGCTCTCATAAATGTACTCTGGCAAGTTAAACCCTATGACCTGGGCCCGTGCTTATAAAACTTTTAGAGTCCAGACTCAATCTCAAGTGACGTCACACGCATGCAGTTTGTATGGCGTTACTGTCTCAGACTCTATTAGAGTCTCGAGTCTAGACTCTAAACGTTTTATAAGCACCAGGCCAGACCTGAGCTGACCTAATGGGAAAATGTAGCGGGTTTTCGCTCTAAGACGATGGTAACCCGTACTCATTTCGGACGTAGCCCAAACTTCGGAATGCTCAATTTATGTAATATGTATTATTTATGAACAAAAACTATTAAAATAATGACCAATCGCCTTTGTGCAAAAATGTATGACGTACATGTAGACCCTGTCGTGCAAAACCCCGGGGATTTTGAATCGAGCTTTCCGTCAACACGAATTTGATAGTTCGCGAAAGAAAATTCGATACCTCCAATATTTGAGGTACGTATACACAATCAAATGATGCAAAGTATGAAAGAGCTAACAATTTAAATAATCCCCCAACATTTTGTTTCTTTGTATGGAAGCTCATTAAGGCCAGTGTAGTTGATGCTGTTAACCTACATCACGTGAGTATTAGGGGAGCCAACAAGGCCTATAACGTTCCAAACAGTTCGCTAATGGATAGGATTTCAGGCAGAGTTGAGGAGAACTGTACACCAGGAAGACCAACTACAGCTAATTTCGACGTGGAACGGAAACGGAAGTAAGTTGACTATGCCTGCCATTTAGCCGAAATGGGGGTAGGGATAAGTATCAAGGTGTTTTTAGAACATGCCGGGTCACGTATGAAAAAGCATGGACTTGATACTTCTGTTTAAGAATGGAAATGTTGGAGGGTTTTGGGTTTTTTAAGGCAACTAGATTTAACCCTTCGGGCACCTGAACCAACAACAGCTGTGAGACAACGTGCTATGAACAAGAATAATGTCTCCTCCCACCCACCCCTCTATTTTGACAAGCTGGAAGGTGGAGAATGTCCTTTCAGCTAAGGGATTAACCCGACAAGCCAAATCAGATATGGAACCAGGATTAATGTGGTATATCATTAGACCGTAAGCCCGGTCGCCATTCTTACCAGAAATAGGAGTCCGGAACTTATAGTCCCGAACCAGTGGCAACAAATAACAGATTGTTGCCACCCCATTTTATCATCAATGGGAAAACATCAAAGTCTATCCTGAATATAGACACAGACCGTACACCACCCTGGATCCAACTTTAGCGTCTCCGACTTCGGCTGGACCAAGCAAGGTATCGATCAGGGAGCTGTGGTTCAAGACCCACTTCCTGCCACAATCATATCGGCTCTAAAAAGACAGCACATTCTTATTATGGATCAGCATGACAGCCATGGGATACTGGAGATCATTGAATGTACCTGACAAGAGAACATTTTAAAATTTCATTTCAACTTATTTCCGTGCTTATATCCAATTAAGGTTCAAGCACGCTGTCCTGGTCACACATCTCAGCTATCTGGGCTGTCTGTCCAGGACAGAGGGTTAGTTGTTAGTGGTTATTAGTTAGTGTGAGGGAAGAAGGTGTAGTGGTCTTACACCTACTCAATGTGTTGTTAAAACTCGATCTGTGTGGGAGCCGGTACCGGGATGCGAACCCAGTACCTACCAGCCTTATGCCCGGTGGCTTAACGACGGCACCACCGAGGCCGGTGAGATAACATTATCTGCATCGTTCACACACTAGCTTCAACCATTTTGGACAGGAGTATATTTGAACCTTTTACGAAAACATGGAATACCACATGCCAAGGTTGCATGAATGACAACCCTGGAGTCATCGTATCCAAAGTCAACTTCTGTTACCTGTTCACTGCAGCCTGGGCCTAATCTATATCTGACCCAAAAAAATGTTGCCAATGGATTTAAAAATGTGGAATGTTGCCATGCAGCAGGCATGTGACACCACAGTCAGCTTTTTCACCCTCACTGGTTGCAGGCAGGCCACCTCCAGCTGTACCTATCTTTACAGAAACAACAAAGAACAGTGTGCAACAAGCTGATGCTCCCATTGGCATAACAGCACAATCAAGCAGGTCAACATCTGATACAGAAGATGAGCACACTGTTCCGCTGATTCCAGAATGTATTCCACAAGCTGCAACACCAAACATGGATTATGACAACATCGACGATCTGGAAATTGAAGTAGAGATTACCAACGTGTGTCCAGCTAAAACAGCTCTACAGGTCTTTCTCAACCACTCAAATTTGAGTCAAAATATTTGTCAAATGAAACATTAAAAAACTCGCCGCAGGCCTCTCAAAAATTGCAAGAACGATCGTTCTGTTCGCGCGTTGCTCACGCAAATTTAATTTAATCTCTATTTTTTCTTGGCGCAAAATTTGGAGCACCATTTACTTGGATATAACGGGTTGCGCAAAAAGAAAATGGGTTACTTGGATTTATTTCTGCATGACCGATAAATGGATCACGCAGATTTTCAATTCTCAGAGGTTTGTCATCGTTATTCGAAACTTGGATGTGGTCGAAACATCAAGCTACAGTACCAGCATGTTCCCAAGTAGTTCGAATCACCGCCAGCCCTCCCCTTATTGATATTGATATGTAGAGGAAGCTCGAATCACCTCCAGTTCTACCCCTTATTTAATATGATTATCCCTTTGCAAATTTAATTGTCATATATATATATATATATATATATATATATATATATATATATATATATATATATATATATATATATATATATATTATTCTATTAAGAATTTTGTATTGAAAATCTATAAGTGCGATTTGTTTACGAGTAGTACATAATCTGGGTGTTAAATATACCTTTTCCCATATTAATGGGGAGTTGTCATCGTTTATTATTGCCGACCAGCGGGTTTGTGCTGTTGGCAGTTCTACTTTCTTAGATAGTATATTATAATATACTCCACAACCTTTATTAATTGTTGTCATTAAAAACATATACGTTGGACACAAAGTATTATATAGCTTTATTTGTCCTTGTAATTGTTGAACGATTCCTTTCTAATTTTCTGGGATACTATGAATTACCGTTTCGTAATCTATAAAGGTTCGTCGTATGTTGTATTTTTGTTTTAACTCTGCAAAAGGAATGATGTATCCAGTTTATGTTAAAAAATCTCGGATATGTGTTATACCGTTATTATACCAACTACGGATAAATAATGACCTGTTTTTAAAATGTGTGCTGTACTATGATAACGGCTCATTTACTATTTCAGTTTCAATTGTTGTTTTTAGCACAAGATCTTTCCATGCATTCAATACATCATTACAAAAGGGATTTCAAAACTTTTTATGTATAAATTCACCAACATAGGCTCCCAGCTAGATTATCTATATATTTATTTAAAAACCATTTCCATTAATGATTTGCAGTCTGATTGAAACTATCGTCTTAACCATGAAACTTTTAAAGCTTAAATAACTGAGCGTTTAATTCTATCCGGACTATCTTTCCATATAAATGAGAAAATCATTATATTATTTTTAATATATATTCATTAGGTGGATTTGGTAGACAGGTAAAGCTATGAGTTAGTTTTGACATAGCTAATGTTTTTACAACCGTTATCCTACCACATATAGTTCCGCATCTGCCACGCAACGAATTTAACAGTTTTTTCTATTTTTATCAGCTTTTCATCCAAATTTAGTGTCCAAGTATTATCTAGTTGTTTAATAAGTGTCATACCTAGGACCTCAAAATTGTTTTCACACCAATCTAGACTTAGCTGTTTGCACATTCATTTTCATTCATTTGAACTTATTTTCGTACCTATATCCAACTAAGGTTCAAGTACGCTGTCTTGTGCACACACCTCAGCTATCTGGGTTGTCTGTCCAGGACAGTGGTTTAGTTGTTAGTGGTTAGTGAGAGAGAAGAGGGTGTGGTTGTCTTACACCTCCCCACTGAGTCGTTAAAACTCACTCTGGGTGGGAGCCGGTACCGGGCTGCGAACCCAGTACCTACCAGCCTTATGTCCGGTGGCTTAACCACGACACCACTGAGGCCGGTTTGCACATTTCTGCCATGGTATACGCAAAGGGGCCTAACCCAGTAGTTTTTGTTTTTTGTTTATTTATGTCTAGGCCAGATATATCTCTTAAAATATATCTAAGCTATTAATTGAATATCTAAGAGAGCAAGGAGATCCATCTAAATACAACTGGGTGTCATCGGCAAATTGGGCAATTTTATATTCAAGTCGCCCTATATCAATTCCGTTAATAAGAGGATTTGTCCCGACAAGAATTCCAAAACCTTTTACACCTAATGACCCTTTTACACCTAATGGCCCGATCACACTGGCCCGAATGCCATTCCGTTTGTTTTCCGAATAGGAAATTAGGTGTTCGGGGAGCGAACGGATCATATTCGGGAAGCATTCGGTGGGTGCTAGGAGCATACTGGCTGTTCGGCTCCGTACGGATGCATACGGAACGGCATTCGGGAGCTCCAAAAATTTGTTGTGCATGTTCAAAATAATTTTCATCGACCATCCGAATGTGGCGTCCATGTGTATTCGGGAAGTATTCGGGAAGCATTCTAGGAGCATACGGAAAACGTTCGGGAATCATGCGTGTAGTTCTTGGTGCATTCGGAATAAAAATTCCGTATGCATTCCGAACACCCCGAATGGACCTAGAACATGACGAATGCTTTCCGAACGCTTTCCGAACCCTTGCGGAAAGAGTTCGGTCCATTCTATGTCGATTCGCCGTGTTCTGAAAGCATTCGGAAAGCATACGGAAAGCGTTCGGAAAGGAAACCTTTCGAAGTCAACATGCGGGAAGTATTCGGTCTATTCTGAAAGCATTCTGAAACCATACTGAAAACATTCGGAAAACAAACGGAAAGCATTCGGTGATACACTGGGGAAAACACATTCGGAGGGACATTCGGCCAGTTTAAAAAATCACACCACTTTCGTATACGGAAAACAAACGGAAGCTCATTCGGGCCAGTGTGATCGCCCCATTATATAAATAGAGATGTCCGTTTTGTAAAATGTGTGCCGTTGCATTATTGTAAAAAGTAGATACCTATCTTCGAATTGATGGACCGGAACCAAAATATTTTAAAGTCCTGTGTATGAATTGCATTAATATAGAATCAAACGCTTTTTCAAAATCAATTAAAAGTATTAGTCCTGATATGTTATTAGTCTTAGGTTAAACCGTTTAAAATCATTCAAACATGCGCTAGGAAAATGCTAAAGGGGGTCAGTATATCGAAATTTTTAAGGGGTTGGGTGGGGGCACCATACCCTCGTCACGGTCTTCTATCGCATCTTCGGCTCTCACTATTTCAGGCTCATATAGTATGCCCCCACCCCCAAAAACTATACTTCCGAAGGGCCTGTATAATTCGTTCATATTGCCATCCAAACAAGACCTACTTGACCATTTTCGTTTTATACAATTTAAATAAAGTAATTATATGTGAATGCTTTTGGGGTATTTCACAACCCGGTAAACCTTTAAAAAAAAATGGAACCTAACTGACTCCAAGACAGCTTGGTTGGTCCCTCCAGTATGAAATATTGGCAACACAATGTCATAAAGACGGTATGCAATAATCGATAACTAGATGCGGGACGTAGCCCAGTGGTAGAGCGCTCGCTCGATGCGCGGTCGGTCTGGGATCGATCCCCGTCGGTGGGCCCATTTGGGCTATTTCTCGTTCCAGTCAGTGCAGCACGACTGGTATATCAAAGGCCGTGGTATGTACGACCCTGTCTGTGGGATGGTGCATATAAAAGATCCCTTGCTGCTAATCGAAAAGAGTAGCCTATGAAGTGGCGACAGCGGGTTTCCTCTCTCAATATCTGTGTGGTCCATAACCATATGTCTGACGCCATATATCCGTAAATACAATGTTGAGTACGTCGTTAAACAAAACATTTCTTTCTTTCTTTTTTTAATCAATAACTATGTACCCATTTGTTGTAAACCATAGAGTAAAACCCCTCTAAACGGAACATCCATGGGCCAAATAAAAAGTCCAGTTTATTGGGTATCCGGAATGTATGTATTGATGTATACATGTATTGATGTATATATGTATTGATGTATATATGTATTGATGTACATGTGTATGTATGTATGTTTAGATGTATAATTATGTTTATATTGTATGTATGTCGGGTTTCACTAGCACATCTAGATATTAACGCACGGGTACAGGACATAAATCCGTTTTTCGCATCACATTGTGTGTTATGTATGTACGTGTGTGTGTGTTATGTATCTACGTGTGTTATGTATATACATGTGTGTGTTATGTATCTACGTGTGTTATGTATCTACGTGTGTGTGTTATGTATCTACGTGTGTGTGTTATGTATATACGTGTGTGTGTTATGTATCTACGTGTGTATGTGTGTGTGTTATGTATCTACGTGTGTTATGTATATACGTGTGTGTGTTATGTATCTACGTGTGTTATGTATATACGCGTGTTATGTATATACGTGTGTGTGTTATGTATCCACGTGTGTTATGTATATACGTGTGTGTGTGTGTTATGTATCTACGTGTGTGTGTTATGTATCTATGTGTATGTGTGTTATGTATCTACGTGTGTTATGTATATACCTGTGTGTGTTATGTATCTACGTGTGTGTGTTATGTATATACGTGTGTGTGTGTTATGTATATGCGTGTGTGTGTGTGTGTTATGTATCTACGTGTGTTATGTATATACATGTGTGTGTTATGTATCTACGTGTGTTATGTATATACGTGTGTGTGTTATGTATCTACGTGTGTGTTATGTATCTACGTGTGTGTGTTATGTATCTACGTGTGTGTGTTATGTATCTACGTGTGTATGTGTGTGTGTTATGTATCTACGTGTGTTATGTATATACGTGTGTGTGTTATGTATCTACGTGTGTTATGTATATACGCGTGTTATGTATATACGTGTGTGTGTTATGTATCCACGTGTGTTATGTATATACGTGTGTGTGTGTGTTATGTATCTACGTGTGTGTGTGTGTTATGTATCTATGTGTATGTGTGTTATGTATCTACGTGTGTTATGTATATACCTGTGTGTGTTATGTATCTACGTGTGTGTGTTATGTATATACGTATGTGTGTGTTATGTATATGCGTGTGTGTGTGTGTTATGTATCTACGTGTGTTATGTATATACGTGTGTGTGTGTGTGTGTGTGTGTGTGTGTTGTGTATCTACGTGTGTGTGTGTGTTATGTATCTACGTGTGTTATGTATATATGTGTGTGTGTTTGTGTGTTTGTGTGTTATGTATCTATGTATGTATGTGTGTGTGTGTGTGTGTGTTATGTATCTACGTGTGTGTATGTGTGTTGTATCTAGGTGGTGGTGTGTGTGTGTGTGTGTGCGCGTGTGTGTTATGTATCGACGTGTGTGTCTGTGAAGGTTTGTGTATGTGTGTTTGTGTGTGTTATGTATCTACGTGTGTGTTATGTATCTGTGTGTGTGTGTGTGTGTGTGTGTGTGTGTTATGTATCTACGTGTGTGTTATGTATCTACGTAAGTGTGTGTTATGTATCTACGTGTGTGTGAAAGAAAGAAAATTATGTTTTATTTAACGACGCACTCAGCACATTTTATTTACGGTTATATGGCGTCAGACATATGGTTAAGGACCACACCGATTTTGAGAGGAAACCCGCTGTCGCCACTATATGGGCTACTCTTTCCGATTAGTACTCTTTCCGATTGTTGAACCAGTTATGGATCACTATTCGGTGCAAGTGGTTTACACCTACCCATTGAGCCCTGCGGAGCACTCACTCAGGGTTTGGACCTACCAGCCTGTTGACCGATGGATTAACGACGCCATCCCATGCCTCGTATCTACTGGGATCTACGAAGTGTGTGTTAATCTACGTGTGTGTGAAAGAAAGAAAATTATGTTTTTATTTAACGACGCACTCAGCACATTTTATTTACCTCAGACATATGGTTGACCGATGAGAGGAAACCCCTAACCACGCTACTCTTTCCGCTCACCGATTGTTGCCGGATCCTACGTGTGTGTGCCCTGTGTGGGTGTGGTACCATGTGTGATGGTGTGTGTGTGTGTGTGTGTGTGTGTGTGTGTGTGTGTGTGTGTGTGTGTGTGTTGTATCTACGTGTGTATTTAATCAATAACAAACAGCCATGCATTTTATAACATTTTTAGGCAGTATATTAACAATAAATACAGTATACTTTACTTTTATAACAAACTGGATTGGACCATGATAATTAGTTAGTTATAGCAGCAGTTTGTTTTACACATTTGAAGAAGTTGTCTATTTTCATTTCAGAAGTCGGCCATATTGGATATAGCATACACAAATTTAACACAATTTATTATCAACAATAAACACAAAAATGCATAAATAAAACTTCAAATTAAAAAAAAATTTAATCAGGTTTTTAAAATTTTAAATCGTCTTTTGTTTTTCTCTATCCTGTCTGTGGGATGGTGCATAAAAAAGATCCCTTACTACTAATAGACATAGGCGTACGAGTTTTTGTAAGGGGGGGGGGGGGACGTACATCTATATAGGGTTTCCTCATGGATTACAGCTAATTCTGAGTGAAGAATGATAGAAATACACTGTAAAAAAGGTTTCAGGTTAGCACATTTTGCCCGAATTTGGGGTTTTTCTCCAATCGCCTCGGCCTCCCCCACCCCCACCCCCACCGCCTCCTGTCTCATGCTAATGGAAACCTGTCCTAGACAGAGGAGCCGGCGTAAGTCAACACTTGCGTCCATGACAGGCGTGCGCTACAACAGTTTGCCCTGAATGTGCACGTTAAGCCCTATGACCTGACCAATAGAAACAAAATGTAACGGGTTTCCTCTCTATAGGCTCGTAGGGACTGCATACATCTAATGCGTTCGGGGGCGAGCCGTAGCCCAATGGTATAGCTCTCGCTTGATGTGAGGTCGGTTTGGGATCGAGCATTGGGCTATTTCTCGTTCCAGCCAGTGCACCACAACTGGTATATCAAAGGCCGTGGTATGTACTATCCTGTCTGTGAGATGGAGCATATAAAAAATTCCTTGCTACTAATGGACAAATGTAGCGGGTATCCTCTGATGCTATATGTCAAAATTACCAACTGTTGACATCCAATAGCCAATGGTTAATATAACAATATGTTCTAACAAACAAATAAACAAACTAACGATTCTGCGGCTTGCGCTTTGGGCAGTAGACGATTATTTCATTGCGCAAGGTTAAAGCACCTCGGGCGAGCACTCTACTCACTGAACTAGATCCCATCCAGATCATGATTTCAGGAACTTCAGTGGGGGGGGGGGGGGGGGGGGTGGGGGGGGGCTCTGTTTAATTCCACCATGCATGGAAATTATCAACAGGCTTCAAAGGCGGGAGAGCCAGCACACACACACACGAGCACACACACACACACACATACACACACACACACACACACAGATATACACATTCACACATACATACATACATACATACACACAGACATACACATTCACACACACAGACAGACAGACAAGCAAACAAACACACACAAACACACATATACATACACACAAATATTTTTTATTAAAGGCGCAGACCCTAGTTTCATCCCGTGAGAATGGACACTAAGTTTAGTTTATCTGCAAACCTGTAACACATTTAAATAATGTTATAACATAGAAGCTAAAGTCTGTGATGTTTAAACGGGGAAATATCGCAAAAAATAACTAGATCTTATCTCGATAACCGTTACTTCTCAGACAAACGTGCGTTTTAAGTATTATGCAAAATGTATTTTGGAGTATTGCAAAAACCTGTATGACCAGAACCGATGCAGGTGTACAAAAAATAATATTTTAAATAATAAAATATAAGTACTTCTAATTTAAATTGTCAAAAATAGCTAATATAGTGAAAAATACGTCGTAGTGTAGGCACCCATTTTTGTAGGAGGGGTGGGGGCAGGCTGGTTTTTGCCCGAATTAAACGAAAATGCTCGAATCTGGATAACAACATTGATTTATATATATTAGCATTACTACCAAACAACTATATAGGGTTGCAAACGAAGCACTACGCATTTTTACATGGGTTACAACTAATTTTGAGGGTAGAATGATGGAAATACATGGTAAAAAGGTCTCAGGTTAGCACATTTTCTCCGAATATCTGTTTCATATTTGCCCGAATTTGAGGTTTTGCTCCAGCACTAGGACAGGCATCCCTCCCCTCCCCATCCCCGTCTCATACACTTATGTGTGTGTTTATACATTTAATATAATTACGTTTGTAAAATGGGTCTCTCTCTCTCTCTCTCTCTCTCTCTCTCTCTCTCTCTCTCTCTCTCTCTCTCTCTCTCTCTCTCTCTCTCTCTCTCTCTCTCTCTCTCTCTCTCTCTCTGAGAAGACATATATCTAGTTAACAAAAATAGATAGATAGACAGAGAGATAGAAATAAATAAAGACAGAGAGAGAGAGAGAGAGAGAGAGAGAGAGAGAGAGAGAGAGAGAGAGAGAGAGAGAGAGAGAGAGAGAGAGAGCAAATGTAATTATATTGTTGCTTTTCAATTCTTTTCTTCTTGTTTTGTTCTCTGTTATGGCGATCCAGTGATAAAAAGATTTGTTGTCTCAAGCCTTCTTGGGTATGCGGGCACGCGCCTCTAGTCGGGGCGAGTTTTCGCGGCGGTCGTCCATTTGTGTACACTCAACGCCAGTTCGCTTTCTTGCTAAGTACTTTTGCTTGAACAGAGGAGAGGAAAATTCGTAAAATCTTTGATTCTTTGCCTGGGGTATTGAACGTTCGAGCTACCTCGCGCTGGGGTCGGCATTTCCCGGGGGCTGCACTATTTTTAGACGCGTATATCGATTGTATCCTGTCCCAAGGGTTTAACCCGGCTGAGCATAGTCGGTCGACGGAAAGAGTATGCTCCGCGACAAAAGTCTAGCACATTCTTTCTTGCACGATTAAGCCATCTCCTTCCCCCTGATCTTCGTTTATTTTTGTAATCATATAGTTAACCTAAAGCTGTCTTTTGATCTTGTCATATTCAGATGTAATAAAAACACCAAAACAGATAACACGTTTGATCTGATATTACTTTTAGCTAACTACTTTATATATAAATGCAACGTGCAAAAAGTCGATTTAAATATTATTAATTTTAAACACGAACTGAAAACGAGATATGATATAGAAAAACGTATACATCTTACTAAGAATACTCTTAGTATTTATTTATTTTTTACCAAGTGGCTGTATCTTTCTCTGTTTGAAAAATATATATAACGTTACATCCCTCTTTCCCAAATGCTCAATAATCTTAACTATTACATTTTGTTATTACTGAATTTATTGAACAATCTGCACACCTGCACAGATAATTTTTATAGCTAAAAAAACATAAATATATATGGAAGAGAGAGAGAGAGAGAGAGAGAGAGAGAGAGAGAGAGAGAGAGAGAGAGAGAGAGAGAGAGAGAGAGAGAGAGAGAGAGAGAGAGAGAGAGAGAGAGAGACAGAGACAGAGAGAGAACGAATGAATGAATGTGGGTGCGGTGGGGGTATTATTATTATTAGTAGTAGTAGTAGTAGTAGTAATAGTAGTAGTAGTAGTAGTAGTATTTATCTATTTATCTTCTTTATTTTTTTTGATTATGATTATTTATTTATTCATTTTATTTAGTAATGGCGTCCCTTTGTACACTACTTATTTTATTGTCAAAATGAGCCAGTAGCATTTTTTTTTTTAAATGGTACATATTATTTTATATGTATGTACTTACTGCATTTATTTATTAAGGGGTTTTGATTTTGCTTTCACTTTACTTGTATGTATGATACTGTATTGAACAACTCATGTATACCCCTCCACATGGGCTATGTGTTTGTATGTGAGAAACTGGGAAAATAAAGTTCAAAAAAAAAAAATCTGCACCGGCATCGGTGGTGTGGTGGTTAAACTCATCGGACATATGGTTTGTAGGTAGTGGGTTCGCATCCCAATACCGGCTCCCACCCCCCCCCCCCCCCCCCCCCCCCCCCCCCCCCCCCCCCCCCCCCCCCCCCCCACCCGAGCGAGTTTTAATGGTGTAAGACCATTACATCGACCTCTCTCTCACTAACTACTAACTAACAACTAACCCACTGTCCTGGACAGACAGCCTAGATAGCTGAGGTGTGTGTCCAGGACAGCGTGTTTTGAACCTTAATTGGATATAAGCATGAAAATAAGTTGAAATGAATGAAACGAATGAATGTATTTGGTCACGGGCTAGATGTTGTAGTGGTTAAGCCATCGGGTTCGCTTCCTGGCACCGGCTTTCACCCCGAGCGAGTTGTAACGACTCGGTAGGTAAGTGTAACGACCACTACACCGACTTCTCTCTCACTGATCACCAACCCTTTGTCCTGGACAGACTGTCCAGATAGCTGAGGTGTGTGCCCACGACAACGTGCTTGAATTTTAATTTGACATAAGCACAAAAATAAGTATGAATGAATGAATGCATTTACCTGCTATCTCCAACTTATCCCTCTTGCCATGACGTATGTTATATTTTTATTTATTTTTAGTCCAGGTATATGAACGAATAAAACGTTATGTTTGTTTTGTTTAACGACACTCCTAGAGCACATTTTATATGCACCATCCCATAGACAGGATAGCACATACCACGGATTTTGATATACCAGTCGTGGTGCACTGGCTGGAACAAGAAATAGCCCGATGGGCATTTTACCACAGGGCTACGTCCCACCCCCTATGAACGAACGAACGAACGAACCTATTTTGTGTGTACTAGTATATCAAATTTCGTTTTGAGAATGTTGTCATGGACACACCTCAGTTATCTGTATCCCCCCCCCCTACTTCCACACTCCCCCATCCACACAGGCGTAGGGGCTCCCATTTTTGTAGGGGGGGGGGGGGGGGCCAGGCTGGCTTTTGCCCGAATTAAACAAAAATGCCCGAATCTGGATAACGACATTTATCCATATTATTATTACTACCAAACAGCTATATGGGGTTGCAAACGAATCACTACGCATTTTTATATATGAATTACAACTAATATTAATATTGAGGGTAGAATGAAGGAAATAAATGGTAAAACGGTCTCAGGTTAGCACATTTTGCTCCAATATCTCTATACTTTTTGCCCGAATTTGAGGTTTTGCTCCAGCACTTATATTATGCACCATCCCACAGACAGGATAGTACATACCACGGCATTTGATATACAAGTCGTGGTGCACTGGCTGGAACGAGAAATAGCACAATGGACCCACCGACGGGGATCGATCCTAGATCGACCGTGCATCAGGCGATCGCTTTACCACTGGGCTATGTCCCGCCCCTTTATATGCACCATACCACAGACAAGGTAGCACATACCACGGCCTTTGATATACCCACTGGCTGGAACAAGAAATAGCCCAATGGACCCATCGACAGGGATCGATCCTAGACCGACCGCGCATCAGGCGACTGCTCTGCCACTGGGTTACGTCATGCTCCTTTCTCTCAGTAGACGATGATGATGGCGTGATGGGTAGCTGGATCGATCGTGCTCACTGGATTCGGGTTGTTTGGGGTTTTGGGTTTTTTTTGTCCTGACCCGTGGCCCAAAACTGGGAAATCAAAGGATGTGGCAGACAGTGTCCAGCATGTGATAATATACTGTAAGCCTATATACCGACCTCGGTGGCGTCGTGGTTAGGTCATCGGTCTACAGGCTGGTAGGTACTGGGTTCGGATCCCAGTCGAGATATGGGATTTTTAATCCAGATACCGACTCCAAACCTTAAGTGGGTGCTCTGCAAGGCTCAGTGGGTAGGTGTAAACCACTTGCACCGACCAGTGGTCCATAACTGGTTCAACAAAGGCCATGGTCTGTGCTATCCTGCCTGTGGGAAGCGTAACTAAAAGATCCCTTGCTGCTAATCGGAAAGAGTAGCCCATATAGTGGCGACAGCGGGTTTCCTCTCAAAATCTGTGTGGTCCTTAACCATATGTCTGACGCCATATAACCGTAAATAAAATGTGTTGAGTGCGTCGTTAAATAAAACATTTCTTTCTTCTTCTTTTTTTGTAAGCCTATAAATGATCCCTTGATATTGTTCACTAGAACCCGCGTTGGTGATGTAGTGGTTAAGCTATCGGACTTAAGGCTGGTAGGTACTGGGTTCGCATTCCGACTCCAGCTCCCACCCAGAGCGAGTTTAACGACTCAAAAGGTTGGTGTAAGACCACTACCTCTACTTCTCTCTCACTAACCTCTAATCTACTGTCCTGGATAGCGTGCTTGAACCTTAATTGGATATATAACCACGAAAATCAGTATAAATAAAATGAAAATGAATGAAAGGTCAAAGGTGACAATGATTTCTTATTATAATGGGAAAATGTAGCGGGTTTCCTCTGTAAAATTATGTCAAAAATACCAAATGTTATACATCCAATGCTGTTTGATAGCCGATGGTGAATAAATCAACGTACTCTATTGGTGTCGTTAAACAAAACAAACTTTAACGTTTAACTTTGGACCGTTCTACTGTAAAAGAAAAGTTTGTTTTGTTTAACGACACCACTAGAGAACATCGATTAATCATCGTCTATTGGATGTCAAACATTTGGTAAATTTGACTCCTAAAGGAAACCCGCTACATATCTCTTAATGCAGCAAGGGGTCTTTACATGCTCTTTCCCATAGACAGGAAAGCACATACCACGGCCTTTGACCAGTTATAGTGCATTGGTTGGAACGACAAAAAACAACAAATAAGTTGAATGCATCCACTGAGGTAATTCGATCATGTGACGCAAGCATCTCAGGTGAGCACTCAACTGATTGAGCCATCCCCCCCCCCCCCCAATGTAAAAGAGACAAAAAGGTGACACTTGAAAAACAAAATTCAGGTGGGAAGGGTCCTCTTACCCCCCTCCCCTCCCACCGAATCCGCCTCTGCCAAGACACTGTGTTGAGATTTTATATAGAAAGAAATGTTTAATTTAACGACACACGCAACACATTTTTTATTTACGGTTATATGGCGTCAGACATATGGTTAGGGACCACACAGATATTGAGAGACGAAACCCGCTGTCGCCACTTCATGGGCTACTCTTTTCGATTAGCAGCAAGGGTTCTTTTATATGCACCATCCCACAGACAGGGTTGTAGATACCACGGCCTTTGATATACCAGTCGTGGTGCACTGGCTGGAACGACAAATAGCCCAATGGGTCCCACCGACGGGGATCGATCCAAGACCGACCGTGCATCGAGTTTATATAGATATTACGAGTTGGGGATCTAGCTCAGTCAGTGGAACACTCACTTGAGGTGACTGGGTCATGGGATCGAACCCCCTCTGTGGACCTATTATCCAGGGCTTCTAGATTATGGTAGCCCCACTCCCATGGCTAGTGATATTCAGTGTTGAACTAGTAAATAACTATTATTACCATGCTGGACGGGTTGTGAAAAAAAAGAGGTCAAATGTTGCAGTTAAGTCTATTTTGTAAATATGAATATCCTGACCCACTCCAATATTAGTGTTTTAAAGCTCTATCACCCTCTCTAGGTGACATATGTCTGATTATTACTATTATTAAGTAAAATTGTATTAACTTATAGTAGAGTAGGGCTAGTGAATTTTTTATCTTGGCTAGTAAATTTTTGAAATCGCTGATCTCATGGCTAGTGTATTTTTTTAATATTCTAGAAGCTCTGCTATTATTACCTGAGGCTTTCTACACCACACCCCATCTCCATTCCAACCGGTAATATTCAACAAGTATATCAAAGGTCATGGTATGTCCTGTCCTGACTGTGATGATGAGGCGAACACTCCGTTATGCCAGGCGGATATTGTCGACAAGTTTGCCATCTTTGTACAACTCATTTATCTCTCACGTGGTCCTATCCAGTCAATTTGTCAGATTTTGTGGATTTGCACATTTCAATGCCGATGTTCCCAATAGACTTACGCAACGATTATGAGTAAGGTCGATTAATTTAGTGTTATTTAATACAAATAAATGTAAAACTAATGAAATATAACACTTACACCATTTAAAATTAATATAAGAGCTGAATATATGTTTTTATTGGTTTTATAACCCTTGGTCTTCTTCTTCTTCTTCTTCTTCGTCTGCGATCCCAAAGCCATGCTCAGACTTCCAGTCCTGTTCTCACCAGGACGTCTGCTGTCCGTTGAAGGGACGCCGCCGGTTCCCAAAGATTCTCTTTGATGTCCACGTGATACTGCCAGGTTTCTTGTCTCAGAGTGTTGTATGATGGGCACGACTGGATGATGTCTTTTGGTATTTGGGCACCTGTGTCACATGGACATTCATCAGAGTGGGCAAGTTTGAGTCTATAGAGGTATGGGCACGACTGAATGACGTGTGCCGGTGTTTGGGCACCTGTGCAACATGGTCATTCATCAGAGTTGGCAAGTTTGAGTCTATAGAGGTGGGAGAGTATACGACAGTGCCCAGTTCTCACTCTAAAGACGATTACTTGCTGTGTCCTGTGCAGGGTTTCAAGATAATTCTTTTCTTTTTCCACGTCCATTCTTGTCTTCCAGATGGTGTTAAAGTTGTTCTTTATGACGGTTTTCACCTCTGAGTAAAAGTTTGTTTGTTTTGTTTAACGACACCACTAGAGCACATTGATTAATTTATTAATCATCGGCTATTGGATGTCAAATATATGGTTATTTTGACACAGTCATAGAGCGGAAACCCGCTACATGTTTTCCCTATTAGTAGCAAGGGATCTTTTATACGCACCATCACACAGACATGATAACACATACCACGGCCTTTGATATACCAGTCGTGGTGCGAGAAATAGCCCAATGGGCCCACCGACTGGGATCGATCCCAAACCGACCGCGCATCAAGCGAGCGCTTTACCACTGGGCTACGTCCCGTCCCACACCTTTGAGTATGACGTAGGATTGGATATTTGCTGGAGTCTGCTTCCCGCTTTTGAGAGCCTGTCTGCTTCTTCATTACCTGGGACGCCACAGTGGGGTGGTATCCATTGACGAATCACGTTTGTTCTTGTGCTAAGGTCTTGAAATTCCCGCTAAGGGGCGGGACGTAGCCCAGTGGTAAAGCGTTCGCTTGATGCGCGGTCGGTCTGGGATCGATCCCCGTCGGTATGCCCATTGGGCTATTTCTCGTTCCAGCCAGTGCACAACGACTGGTATATCAAAGGCAGTGGTATGTGTTATCCTGTCTGTGGGATGGTGCATATAAAATATCCCTTGCTGTTAATTGAAGTGGCGACAGCGGGTTTCCTCTCTCAATATCTGTGTGGTCCTTAACCATATGTCTGACGCCATATAACCGTAAATAAAATGTGTTGAGTACGTCGTTAAATAAACCATTTTCCTTCCTTCCATATAACCGTAAATAAAATGTGTTGGGTGCGTCATTAAATAAAACATTTCTTTCTCTTTTGTTTGAAGTTTCCTCCTGCTAGCCAACATAACCTGTTCAACCCCTACAGATCTGAAGGCTCTGAAGCGGAGATCTGCAGTCTGTGAGAAAAACAGTGCTGGGCGAGACATTGTCTTTTGCATTTAATATTTAGTCCTTCGTCTATTTCTCTTTCCAGCCAGTGCTCCACAACTGGTATATCAAAGGCCGTGGTATGTACTATCCTGTCTGTGGGATGGTGCATATAAAAGATTCATTTCTGCTGATCAGAAAGAGTAGCCCCCTGCGTTGCAGCAGCATGTCTTCCCTGTCCTGGACGGAGGAACCGGCTGAGGCCGACACCTGCGCCCAGGACAGGCGTGCGCTACAACAGCTTGCTCTGAGTGTGCACGTTAAACTCTGATATCTGACCTGACCTGAGCGTGTCTTCTCTCTCATTATTTGTCTGGTCTGATGTCCTATAACCGTAATTAAAATGTGTTAAGCGCCTCAGTAAATAAAACATTCCCTCCTTCCTTATTTCTAACATTTAAAATAAATTGGATATTTAGAAACATTATTTTTAAAAGTATTAGGCCTACATAATGACTGAAATATATGAAAATAAATGTAAGCTATAATCTGATTATTTCTAGACATGTATGGCATGGTTTGGCCTATAGGTTTACACAAAATCTACAGTTTCGTTTTGTTTAACGACACCACTAGAGCACATTGATTTTATTAATCATCGGCCATTGGATATCAAACATATGGTAATTGTGACATATAGTCTTAGAGAGGACACCCGCTACATGTTACCATTAGTAGCAAGGGATCTTTTATACGCACCATCCCACAGACAGGATAGCACATACCACGGCGTTTGACATACCTGTCGTGGTGCACTGGATGGAGCGAGAAATAGCCCAATGGGCCCACCGACGGGGATCGATCCCAGACTGACCGCGCATCAAGCGAACGCTTTACCGAAGGTGTTGTTGTTGTCGTCGTTTGCTTGGTTTTTGTTTTTGTTTGTTATTTGTTGTGTTGTGGGGTTTGTTTGTTTGTTTTTTAAATGCATTTACTAGAAATAACCAATGCTAAGTACGGGAAGGTATAGATGGGGGATGTTGGGATTCTCTTGCCCTAAAATATGATAGCCAGCTCATAGCCACTTCTTTGATGAATGACAAAGATGGCGGCTTCCGTTGTCGTTAAATTTATGGAATCCATTTTTACAAGGGGCGGGACGTAGTCCAGTTTTAAAGCGCACGCTCGATGCGCGGTCGGTCTGGGATCGATCCCAGTCGGTGGGCCCATTGGGCCATTTCTCGTTCCAGCCAGTGCACCACGACTGGTATATCAAAGGCCGTGGTGTGTATTACCCTGTGTGTGAGATGGTGCATATAGAAAATCCCTTGCTGCTAATCGAAAAAGAGTAGCCCATGAAGTGGCGACAGCGGGTTTCCTCTCTAAATATCTGTGTGGACACGCCATATAACCGTAAATAAAAATGTGTTGAGTTCCGTTCCGTAAGTTTTTAACATGCTCATATACCACAGAGGTTTCGAGGATGTCTGCCCCGGAGTTCAATCTCTGTGAGGCCAGGGACCCAACCCGGGGCAGAAATGTGTTGAATGCGTCGTTAAATAAAACATTTCTTTCTTTTTTTTCTTTTTTTTCCCCATTTTTATAATGTTTGTACTATCCTTATGGAATGGGTTAAGTACAAAGAAGACATTTGGCAGTACAGATCAAAATAGGGATTGGACACTGTTAAAGGGACATTCCTGAGTTTGCTCCAATTTTAAAAGATGTTATCGACTAATATAATATTTCTACGATTAAACTTACATATTAAATATATTTTCTTGTTTAGAATATTAGTGGCTGTATATTAAAGGTGTTTTTAATCGTTCTAATATTTGTACTAGGTTAATTTTCATTTTATTTCCTAAAAAAATTATTTGAGGACAAAATCCAGTTTGGGCTTCTTACAAATATTAAGACGACCAGAAACACATTCAATATACAGACACGGATATTCTAAACAAGAAAATATATTTGATATGTAAGTTTAATCGTAGAAATATTTTATTAGTCGGAAACATCTTACAATGCAACAAACTCAGGAATCCCCTTTAAAAAGGCCTTGCGTTACGTATTAGGTTTTAATCTAGATAATTATAGATAAACGTATGTATTTTATTACGACTGTGTGTGTTATATTATAGATATGATATTATAGATTACGATCTCACCCCCCCCCCCCCCCCCCCCCCCCCCCCCCCCCCCATCCCGGAAACCCGACTCCCGACATAATTACCTGCACTCAAATGCAGTGCGTTTTTCATCTTTTGGATACACGGTCTAATGGTGGGAAATGTGAAAAGTTCGTAACTCCGTGTGCAGTGTACCATACAAATCTTTGTGCACGGTACAATCGTGCGTTGAGTACAAAAGAAAACTGCAGGACCACAGCAACCTCCCACCGGAGGCGCGGGCTGTTTGAGGTGGAGCTGTTGGCTTTGATTGATGTGTTTGACACCTTAGTAAGTCTGACACCTACCCAGTCCTATTCAATATATGCACCGTTGTGGCTGGGGACGAAGCGGTGTGTGTGTGTGTGGGGGGGGGGGGGGGTGGGGTGGCGGTAGGCAGAGGTATAAAACAATTGAATGGATTCAGTCGGTATCTCTCTCTCTCTCTCTCTCTCTCTCTCTCTCTCTCTCTCTCTCTCTCTCTCTCTCTCTCTCTCTCTCTCTCTCTCTCTCTCTCTCTATATATATATATATATATATATATATATATATAATATATATATTATCCCCTCCCCTGAAAAAATCCGGAAAGCATTATAGAAACTTAAAGAAAATTCTCTTCTTAACTGTTTAAGGAGTTTTAGACTATAAACTACTCAAACAAAAAATCCTAGCTACGGCCCTGCAGTGGTACCGATGATTAATAAATCAATATGTTCTAGTGGTGTCATTAAAGGCACACTGTCACGGATTTAAGGACCTTATTTCTCTAAAAATGGATAATAAATAAAAAAATGCATTCATTGTTGGAAACCAAATCTAGCTATCGCATCACCTTAACTGAACCATGATGAAGTGAAATCCATGTCAACCTTCTCGGCAATTTTAATTTTTGAATTATGGACCATTGCCATAATTCAATTATTTTTTACAAAATGTCATTAATAAATGGAGTATGGTGGTTATGAAGATGGTTGAATAAAGTACATTTAGGGACAAATCAAATTATAAAGAGGTATAAAGAAATTGAATGGATTCATGGATTCAGTCCGTATTTATATATGACTCTCTCTCTCTCTCTCTCTCTCTCTCTCTCTCTCTCTCTCTCTCTCTCTCTCTCTCTCTCTCTCTCTCTCTCTCTCTCTCTCTCTCTCTCTCTCTCTCTCTCTCTATATATATATATATATATATATATCTATATATATACACACACACACACACACACACACATACACACATATGGTATATGCTGTCCTTTATGTGGGAAAGTGTAGTCCATATTATATGCTATAAACGATCCTGCTAAAAATGTAACAGGTTTCCTCTGAAGATTGGGAGTAAAAATTATCAAATGTTTGACATCCAGTGGTACCGATGATTAATAAATCAATATGTTCTAGTGGTGTCATTAAATAAAATAAACTTAGTCTTTCATGGTTGCAAATATTATTGTAATATAGCCTAGGCTTATAACTTTTTTTTTTTTTTTTAGTCTTATTTTTTTATTTTTTTTGTGTTTGTTTAAAGTTATAATACTGTAGGCATTATTAGGATTATATGCTGAAATATTGTCCCGATTAAATAAATTCACTGAAAGCCCGTTCATTAAAACGAAGTATTTAAAATGTAACTCGCCATGACCCAAGTGGTCGGTTTTGTGTCCCGCAGTATACTGCGTGTATCGTACGAACTCGTCAGCTGTTATGAAACTGTCGTTGTACGTACGCGGGATGGGCGACCCACAGCTCATGCACTGCCTGCTACGTTCACCCAGCCACCGATAAACAGGGAAAATCAATAGTCGGTCTTTATCCCCCGCGTGACAAATTATTTATAGGGCCGCTGTATGCAGCTACACTAATGAATGCCCGACCCTAACTGGCATGTTGGACTGTATCCAAGATCCACCGCCGGGCAGGCTAGGCTAGTCGAAATAAAAACCGTGATAGGGGGGACAGGGTTTCGGAATTAACGCCGTTACAGGCGATACCATATCATATCTTAATAATATTTGTGCCTGTGGGTAAGATATATGTTTTTGTTTGTTTGGGTTTTTTTCTTACCAATAGTGTGTTTGAAAATCAATAAAGATGAATGGTTAGTTTAAAATCGGTGTGGTGGTGACTTGAAAGGGGGACCGTTAAAATGGACTATAACCCCTCGGATTGCACACGCCGCTCCGCTTTGTTATTTGTACAGTAGAGGCACGAATAAACAGCCACGCCCTCCAGGGGGAAATACGTCACTGCCAGGTTTCGCTACCCACGTGAACCCGTGGAAAAATCGCATTCACGTGGGTCGGCTGCCCAATCAGGGAGGGACAGGCGTGCGTGACGCAGATAGACAGCGAGCCTTATTTGGAAATCTACCCACACGCCCCCCACCCAGCGCCATTCGCCAGGGACAAGAAAATTGTTCGGCTCTCATCGGGACCCACGAAATCTCGAGTTTTGTTTTATTTTTAGGTAAGTGAACGGAATGTGTGTACTGTTAGTGTTAGAATTTCACCCACAGTAGTAAATAGTAGGACTCAGTACCGTCTAGTATCGATGCGTGATGACTGTCGAGAAAGCCCCGGGGTCAGGCGCTTCGGAGTTGGTGTGTGTGTGTGGAACGTGAAGGCGACATTTTCTAAATGGCGGAGTGAAGCCACTCTGGGCTTGGTCAGACTAGCGGTCTCAAATAAAAGCCCATTATAACCGAACATTCTCTTTTTGCTTAGGGTTTATTCAATATCTGTTTATTGTATTCGAAAATGAAAGCATTTTTTCTTTCTTTTTTTTCTCTTTCTTTTTAAATCGTTGTACAAGTCGATATGGCAGGCTGGAAAATAGATGTTTCAGGGCGCCCTAACCCAGAATAGCAGAGACAAAAAAAGATAAAAAAGAGTAAAAGTATAATTGCCAGTTTTTTCCTCCTGAAGATTTGAATCTAATTCATGTTCGCGGTACATATTTTATTTCGTTGCAATGCAGCCATTTAAAAACGTCCATTCACATGAATTACCCGGAAGTGAACTGTGCCCTTGTTTACCCATTTATAATGATGTGTAACAAATCAGCTGATTTGCGGTTCCTTTGAAGTTTCCCAAATTTGCCTCAACATATTTTACGAAATGTTTTTTTTTTCTTTTTCTTTTGTTTTAACCCACCACCTCCGTTTGTACAAATGGCTTGAACATTTAATTAATGCTGATTTTATTACAGATACTTTTTTTTATTACATGAGTGTGTCTAATGTGTTTAATAAAAGCTTACAGAATTAATAAATATTTTAATGACAGCTGATTACAAACTGGAGTGAATGGGTGGGGTATCTCTGCCCAGTGGGGGAGGGGAGATTCAGAAACATACACAGTCTACAAGGGAGATAGAGTTTGCTAAATAACAGCACATATATATATATATATATATATATAGGTTTTTATTAAAATAAGACCTTTAGTCTTGTTAAATGATATTATAAAAATGAAGTTTGTTTATAACATTTGTTTAATTTATATACTTAACAGAATTCTGTTAATTGTATGTTTTATATTTCATGTAAAGTGCTCATGATTCCCAAATTTGCTTGAAGCTGGTCAAAACGAAACCAATCCGAAAGACACCCAATCAAAACATACATATATCCATTTTCAATCCAAATTTACCAACATGTTAAGCAGGGCTTCTAGATTTTTTATAAAATCCACTAGCCATGGGATCAGTGATTAATTTTTTTTACAAGCCATGATTAAAAATTCACTAGCCCTACTTTACTTCAAGTTGATATAATTTTACTAAAGAATAGTAAATATTGGATATGTCGCCTAAAAAGAGAGGTATAGCTTAAAAACACTTGGAGGGGTTGGGGTAGGCAAGATATTTATATTTACAAAATAGACAACTGCAACATTTGACTTTTCCTTTTTTTCAGTAGCCATTGGGCATAGCAATATTAATTATTTACTAGCCCAACATTGAATATCACTAGCCATGGGAGTGGGGCTACCATAATTTAGAAGCCCTGTGTTAAGCAAAACATACATGTACCCATACTACAAGCTATAAGATTTAATTTAGCCAAATAGCAAATTGGTCAGAACATCTATAAACGACAGATGTTTTTTTAATAGCTTTTTGGCAAATTAGTAATAACAGAAGAACATATTTTATTTATGGTTATATGGCGTTAGACATACAGTTAAGGACCACACATATATTGAGAGGGAAAACCCGCTGTCGCTACTTCATGGGCTATTCTTTTCGATTAGCAGCAAGGTATCTTCTATATGCACCATCCCACAGACAGGGTAGTACATACCACAACCGTTGATATACCAGTCATGGTGCACAAGAAATTTGGCCAATGGGCCCACTGACAGGGATCGATCCCAGACCAACTGCACATCAAGCAGGCACTTGTATTCAACTTTAATTGACATTTGACAAGCGATAGCTTATGTATGGATAATATGACAGATGTTTGTAAATTGTTTATTACAAACTCAGTCTTTATAGGCTTTTGCACTGTTTATAATTTGCTGACCCTTCAAACAGTTTTAACTGGAAATATGAATAAAACAGCCAGGGGTCTAATTCACAAAGCTTTCTTAGGCTCTGCTAGACAACAAAGTATCCTCTTGCGAGTATTTTAGCATTGCACTGTGAGATCGTAAAGTTGTGAGAGTTTAATGAATTAGTTCCCAGGTCATTTGGAAGGACTTTCCTTTGGCACTGTCCCTAACCCTAACTCTATTTATGATACGTAGTTATAATTTTAAAATATAAATTGAATATATACTAAACATGGTCATTCTTCAAGGCCATCTGAGGCTCACTCTGATCATTGTCAAGGGGACAGGACTTAGCCCAGTGGTAAATCTTTTGCTTGATGTACGGTGCATCCAGGATCGGTCCCCATCAATGGACCCATTGAGCTATTTCTCGCTTCAGCCAGTGTGCCGCGACTGGTACATCAAAGGCCGTTGTTTATGCTATCCTGTCTATGTGATGGTGTGTATAAAATATTCCTCGCTACTAATGGAAAACTGTAGTGTGTTTTTTTTCTCGAAGATTATAAGTAAAAATTACCAAATGTTTGACATCCAATAGGTGGTGATTAATAAATCAGTGCTCTAGTGGTGTCGTCGTTAAACAAAACTTTATTTATTTGGGGCTAGACAGGACTCGCCCTGCTTATAGCCAAATTAGCCAATTGTTAATTTTTATACAAAGTGGCTACAACATTTAGTCCTTAACTGTTTCAATCAGTATCAAGGAAAAACTCTACATATCTCAACATTAGCTAAAACTATATTTGTTCCAATGTGAACCTTAGCTAGCCATAAGTGCGATTAAAAAAAACAAAAAAAGTTGGCCAAATTATCTCTTAAACTTAAAATATTGCAAAAAATCCAGTTTATTTTCTTGCAAAATACAGGGTTTGAGACATCTCTGTCCTGGCTAGTGAATGTTTGGTCTGTGGTATTGGAAATTATCATCAGTATAATTTATTATAATACATAGGGCTCTAGCCAAAGCTTAGGGGCAGGACGTGGTACAGTGCGCGGTCAGTGTGGGACCGATCCCCATCGGTGGGCCCATTGGGCTATTTCTCCTTCCAGCCAGTGCAACACGACTGGTATATCAAAGGCTGTGGTATATACTACCCTGTCTGGGATGGTGCATATAAAAGATCCCTTGCTGCTAATCGAAAAGAGTAGCCCATGAAGTGGTGACAGCGGGTTTCCTCTATCTATATCTGTGTGGTCCGTAACCATATGTCTGACGCCATATAACCGTAAATAAAATGTGTTGAGTGCATCGTTAAATAAAACATTTCCTTCTTGTATTGTTTATATACATAATATGAAATATAAAACCTTTAGCTTACCGTTATACAGGTACACATAATCATGTTATAATTTTATTAGTGTTGTATATTGTAAGACGATGATTCAAGGCACCCCAACCTTGACATTGCCAGCGATCTGGGGGTAATAAAGGTTTAGAAGAAAAAAAGAACGAGCTTCTGAGAGAACTGGTGACTTTAACAAACATTTGTCAAACACTGCAAACTATCAGTTATTACAAGGCAGTATTTTGTCTACCGGTAATTGAAATAAAATGAGCAAACTTGTAAAAGATCACAGTTGGCGAGTGCCAGAGATAACCCTGATTTTTCCATATGATGTTTTTGGGGGTCACATGTGGGAACCAGTCCTGAAAATTGTGTGACAGTGATCATCTAGATCTCACTACACAGTTCACATATTCACTTCTAGGAATTGGAGAAGAATTAAAACAATTTGTATGTTTAATGGTAATCCTTCTGGCTATATTTTGCCCATTTTATTTTGTAATATTATGCATTGTATTTTTCGGACATTGGTGTATAACGGAAGAGATAGCCGGAGTGAATCGGTGAAACTGACATCCAACGGACAATGAATAATAAATTAGTGTGCTCTAGTGATGTTGTTAAACAAAACATACTTTCTTGACATCCAACGGACGATGATTAATAAATCAGTGCTCTAGTGGTGTCATTAAAACAAACTGACATCCAACGGACAATGATTAATAAATCAATGTGCTCTAGTGGTGTCGTTAAACAAAACAAACATTTAACTGTATAATGTTAGTGTGACATACAGAACGTATTATACATTGTTAACCACATGATATTTTATGCATCGTACACAGTTAATGTCAATTGATGTTGACAAATATATCAATCACAGATGATGGTGAAAAAAGAAAAAAACCTCCACCAAAACGGCAACAGGAAAAGGAAGATTGAAAAAAATATCTCAGATGAGGAAATTTAATAAGCTTCGGTGGGAATAAGAAGACTATTTTTTTTTTTGACATTCGTTTTAATGACTCCCCATCTAAAAATTTCTCTTAATCAGCAGCTATTGGGTTTCATTATATGCAGCCATCTCTTACCAACCCCTCTGTGAAAAAACAGTTGAGGGGAGCGATTACAATAAGTTGTTCAAACCTGTGTGCCTGCACTTGAATGGGCATGGTCGTAGAAATGGGTTGAAAATTCCAAACCCCCACCCCCAAAACTTAACTAGCAGTGTTTTTTGTCCTACTTTTTGTGGTTATTTAAAGGGATTACACAGTTTTGGGCGATTGTAAAGATAATATTGAACATCCACCTCACCCCACCCACCCCCCCCTCCCCCTCCCAGTACTTAACTAGCAGTGTTTTTTATTTTCCTTTTTGTTGTTCCTATGAAGATGTCGACCCACTCTCCACCCCCAATTCTTAACTAGATGTGTTTATTTTCCTTTTTCAAGTTTTTTTTCAAAGGGGTTATCTTGATTTCTCATTGATTGTGAAGATAATGTTGACCACCATTCCCTCACCCACCCACCCCCCAATTCTTACCTGGCAGTATTTTTTATTCTCCCATTTGTTGTTAAATAAAAATGACAATATCCTGAGTTTTCGATGATTGTTAAGACAAAGTCGACCAACAGAGACTTTTTAACGACTGTAATTACATATAAAATATATTTTTCTAAATAATACAGGGCTAGCTATAGGTGAGTAATTTTTTTTGTGCCAAATTATCTGATAAATAAAAAAAAATCATAGGAATCCAGTTATTTTCTGACAAAATATCAATTGTTACCAAAAAAATATTTTGCCAAATTAATTTAAAATTTGCGAATTGTTTTTGAAATTCACAATTGGTGAGTGCCAGAGCCAGCCCAGTGACATATTATTGGTTTTATATTAATCATGTTTCTGATTGGCCAAGTGTCAGCTGTAAAAATTGTTTTACCTAATTATACATATAATATATATTATATTTCGTACATGTAGAGAGTTTTGGGGATATACCACTTCCACATTCAGTTTGTGCTACTTACAAAGATTAGGATGATTAGAAACACATTGAATATATATACAGACACTGGTATGTGTAAAGAAAACAATATAGTTAATATAAAATATTAGTCTTTATAACATTTTATTAGTCGAAGCAGGGCCGTACCCTGATCAAATCCGGGGGGGGGGGGGGGACACTTCTTTTTATAAACAAATGAAACACTATACAAATTAAACTCTTGTATGCTATTTTTTGGAGTGAAAAAAAGGTGAGATTCTCAGGGGGCAAGTACTCCCCACCCCCCACCCACCCACCCTCGGAGGCTATATGTCAATCCCTTGCTGCATTAGGACAAAGGTAGTGTGTTTCCTCTGATGACTATACAAAGAAAAAAGAAGTGTTTTATTTAACGACGCACTCAACACATGTTATTTACGGTTATATGGCGTCAGACATATGGTTAAGAACCACACAGATTTTGAGAGGAAACCCGCTGTCGCCATTACATGGGCTACTCTTCCGATTAGCAGCAAGGGATCTTTTATTTGCGCTTCCCACAGGCAGGATAGCACAAACCATGGCCTTTGTTGAACCAGTTATGGATCTGATGACTATATGTGACAGAATTAACAAATGTTTGACATCCAATAGCTGATGATTTATTAATCAAGGTGCTCTAGTGGTGTCATAAAACAACTTTATAAACTTTACTGCCTGAGTTCTGGTAATACCAGGCAAAACATCCTAATAATTGAGAAAAGTTTGATTAATGAGGCACACGACACCACTAGAGCACATTGATTTATTATTCTTCGGCTATTGGATGTCATACATTTGGTAATTTCAACATTAAAGGCATACTGTTATGGATTTAAGCACCTTATTTCTCTAAAAATGGATAATAATTTTTTAAAAATTAATTGTTTGAAACCAAATCTAGCTATCGCATCACCTAACTGAACCATGATGGAGTGAAATCCATGTCATCCCTCTTGGCAATTTTATTTTTTGAATTATGGACCATTGCCATAATTCAACTATTTTTACAAAATGTCATTAATAAATGGAGTATGGTGGTTATGAAGATGGTTGAATAAAGTACATTTAGGGACAAATCAAATTATTTTTGTTACGGTAATACTTTGTTAGACCATTAAATATGTCAGTGATCTGTGACAGTATGCCTTTAAGGTCTTAGAGAGGCTGTTTATAGCTGGGGTTGGAGGTGGGGTGGGAGATGGGGTGGGGTGGGAGGTGGTCTAGATCGTGGTGCCCACATCAGTAATGTATACAGGGCTAGCTCTGGGTGAGCAAAACATTTTGCCAAATTGTCTGTTATTGTATTAAACTTTAAAAATTGCGAAATTCAACGAGATGTCAATTATTACATGAAATTATTTCGCCAAATTAAAATAAAATTCACATTTGGCGAATTTGGCGAGTGTCAGAGCTAGACCTGGTATACCAAAATTGTTGCCCTCAAGACAAATTCAGTATTAAAAAATAAATATATAAAATTCACTTTGGGCAGGGATGGGGTAGGTTTGACCCAATGCCACTCCCTTTTAATGCTTAAACACTTGTTTGTTTTTTGTAAAGTAGAAATATTTAAGAGTGATTTTAAGTGGGTTTGTTTTGAGGGGGTGGGGGTGATGCATGCTGTTGGCGTCATTTTTTTTTTTTTTTCATGAGTGATTGTATTTTTACCCTTAGTTTAATTATATTATGTACAAAAAAAAATTTGCTTTAAAAATACTGATATTTCATTTCCATAATATAAATAAAAGTAAGAACAAGGTGTCGTTTCTTTTTCCAAAGTAGTATGTCTCGAGACAAAATATTCTATCGCACCGTACGCCGCGCTATTAAATATTGTTTTGGTGAATGTACACCCATACATAAGCTAACATTATAATATAAATTTACACAGGAGCTTTGTGAGCCCCAACTTGAGATCCCCGACACAGAACAAAAGATTTTGTTATCCGAACTTCAAAGACAACATGTTTTCACTTTGACAAAAAACATAAATCTTAAATCATTTTTATTTTGTTTTGAAAAAAAAACCCTCCCCAAAAATTTGTCTTCTGTTTTCAATATTTGTATTTGGTGTCCTGTGAGAGCCAGATGAAATATAAATATTGGCTTCCCCATAAGACATAACGTCTGGAAAAAAAAAATCATTGGACAAAATCGCAAAATAATCATTGCGAAGAATTGCTATAAAATTTTACTGTCACCATAAAAGAAGGGGAGGTCTGGAAGTGACCGCGAATTCCTGGAGTATGGCATGCTCGGGACTTCACAAGACAAACACCGAGTATGGGAAAGTAAACAGTTATAGAAAAGAAAACAAAAATCTTCGCACTCCACTCTAAGCGGCTTGGTTCAGCCTCTTTGTCGTTTGGCAAGATCGGCAGGGTTTTTTTTTAATTTTTAAAAAAAAAATTCTTTTTTTTCTTTACAAACATGAATATTAGCAAAGAGAAACAAAAATTATCATAAGAAATTGAATTGATTAAATTTTTGTGTGAATATTTAAAGATGTGTTATCTTAGATGTAATATAAACATTAAATAAAACTTTCCTTTCTTAGATAGCAATATAACCGTTAAATAAAACTATCCTTTCTTAGATAGCAATATTACTATTAAATAAAACTATCCTTCCTAAGGTAGCAATATAACTGTTAAATAAAACTATCTTTCCTAAGGTAGCAATATTACTGTTAAATAAAACTATCCTTCCTTAGATAGCAATATAACTGTTAAATAAAACTTTCCTTCCTTAGATAGCAATATAACTGTTAAATAAAACTATCTTTCCTAAGGTAGCAATATAACTGTTAAATAAAACTATCTTTCCTAAGTTAGCAATATAACTGTTAAATAAAACTATCTTTCCTAAGGTAGCAATATAACTGTTAAATAAAACTTTCCTTCCTAAGGTAGCAATATAACTGTTAAATAAAACTATCTTTCCTAAGGTAGCAATATTACTGTTAAATAAAACTATCCTTCCTTAGATAGCAATATAACTGTTAAATAAAACTTTCCTTCCTTATATAGCAATATTACTGTTAAATAAAACTTTCCTTCCTAAGGTAGCAATATAACTGTTAAATAAAACTATCTTTCCTAAGGTAGCAATATTACTGTTAAATAAAACTTTCCTTCCTAAGTTAGCAATATTACTGTTAAATAAAACTTTCCTTCCTAAGGTAGCAATATAACTGTTAAATAAAACTTTCCTTCCTAAGGTAGCAATATTACTGTTAAATAAAACTATCCTTCCTAAGGTAGCAATATAACTGTTAAATAAAACTATCCTTCCTAAGGTAACAATATTACTGTTAAATAAAACTATCCTTCCTAAGGTAGCAATATAACTGTTAAATAAAACTATCCTTCCTAAGGTAGCAATATTATTGTTAAATAAAACTATCCTTCCTTAGATATCAATATAACTGTTAAATAAAACTATCCTCCTAAGGTAGCAATATAACTGTTAAATAAAACTATCCTCCTAAGGTTGCAATATAACTGTTAAATAAAACTATCCTCCTGAGGTAGCAATATAACTGTTAAATAAAACTATCCTCCTAAGGTAGCAATATAACAGTTAAATAAAACTATCCTTCCTTAGATACCAGTATAGCAGTTAAATAAAACTATCCTTCCTTAGATGTGGCGGGATGTAGCTCAGTGGTACAGCGTTCACTTGATGCACGATCATTCTGAGATCGATCCCCATCGGTGGGCCCATTGGGTTATTTCTCGTTCCAGCCAGTGCTCCACAACTGGTGTAACAAAGGCTGTGGTATGTACTATCCTGTCTGTGAAATAGTGCATATAAAAGATTCCTTGTTGCAAATCGAAAAGAGTAGCCCACGAAGTGGCGACAGCAGGTTTCCTCTCATTATCTGCGTGGTCCTTAACTATATGGCCAACACCATATAACCGTAAATAAAATGTGTTGAGTGCATCATTAAATAAAGCATTTCCATTCCTTCCTTAGCAATATGACCATTAAATATAACTATCCTTCCTCGGATGCTGTTGTTCGCTGTTGTAATATTTGTGATTATATATTCTTTTAGTACAGATAAGTTTATTTGCAAAGGAAAAAAGAATGATCATAAGAAATTGAACTGATTAAATTTTTGTGTGAATATTTAAAGATCCATTATTTTAGATGCAAAAACTATTTCGCTATTTTAATATTTGTGATTAATCACACATGGTTATTATCTTTTTAATAGACATTGACTTTATTGGTAAGGAAAAACATTTCACAAAAACTTAATCGAATAAAATTTTTGTGTGTGAATATTTAAAGATGCAATATAACCATAATTAAAATTGTGTTGAATTGTCATTAAATAAAACTTCCCTTCCTTAGATGCAAATACTGTATTTGGCCATTTTAATATTTGTGATTAATAACTATAAATTAATTAACCACATCATTGTTTTATTTCTAAAATTTGACTTTATACCCACCGGCCTCGGTGGCGTCGTGGCAGGCCATCGGTCTACAGGCTGGTAGGTACTGGGTTCGGATCCCAGTCGAGGCATGGGATTTTTAATCGAGATACCGACTCCAAAAACCCTGAGTGAGTGCTCCGCAAGGCTCAATGGGTAGGTGTAAACCACTTGCACCGACCAGTGATCCATAACTGGTTCAACAAAGGCCATGGTTTGTGCTATCCTGCCTGTGGGAAGCGAAAATAAAAGATCCCTTGCTGCCTGTCGTTAAAAAGAGTAGCCTATGTGGCGACAGCGGGTTTCCTCTAAAAACAGTGTCAGAATGACCATATGTTTGACGTCCAATAGCCGATGATAAGATTAAAAATCAATGTGCTCTAGTGGCGTCGTTAAATAAAACAAACTTTACTTTACTTTTTTTGACTTTATACCCATGGTTTTGACTGAATTTTAGCATTGTTTTACAATTTTTTTGGGGGAATTTCTAGTTTCACTTCAAAAACATGTTATTGTTAATAAAGATGAGTTTATAGGCAAAGATCAAAAAGAATAATTAAAAAAAAGTTAATTTAAAGACGCAGACCCTAGTTTCAGTCCGTGAAAATGGACACTAAGTTTATTTTTAATGTACAAACCTGCAACACACATTTGGATACGGTTATAACGGAGAGAAGCAAACGTCTGTGATCTTCAGTCATGGAAATATCATCTTAAAATAACTGGAGCTTGTCTCGATAACCAAAACGTCTCGGACAAATGTCCGATTTTAGAATTATGGTTGAACATGAATTTTGGGGTATTGCTACATAACGAGAACCATTATAGTTGTACAAAATTTAATATTCTAAATAATAAAATGTAAGTACTTCTAATTTAAATTATCAAAATGGCTTTAATAGTGAAAAATACACATATTGTTTAAAATAACACATATTGTTTAAAATACACATATTGTTTAAAAAATAGGGCCTGTCCCTTTAATAAAAGAAATTGTATTTGCAGTTTTTTAAAGGCATAATGTTTTACATTTTAAAACAAATATCATAATGTTAAGAAATAATTTTGGCAGGAAGAAGTTAGTTGTTTTTGTTTAACAACACCACTAGAGCACATTGGTTTATTAATTATCAGCTATTGCATGGATGTCAAACATTTAGTAATTTGTGACGTGGTAGTTTTAGAGGAAACTCGCTACATTTTTCTGTTAGCAGCAAGAGATCTTTTATAGGCACCATCCCACAAACAAGATAGCACATACCACAGCCTTTGCTATACCAGTCATAGTGTACTGGAGGGATTGAGAAATAGCCCAGATGGGCTTGATTAATTGTGCATTAGGCAAACACTTAAAATGTACCACTGGAAGAAAGAAAGAAAGAAATGTTTTATTTAACGATGCACTCAACACATTTTATTTACTGTTATATGGTGTTAGACATATGGTTAAGGACCACACAGATTTTGAGAGGAAACCCGCTGTCGCCACTTCATGGGCTACTCTTTTCGATTAGCAGCAAGGGATCTTTTATTTGCACTTCCCACAGGCAGGATAGCACAAACCATGGCCTTTGTTGAACCAGTTATGGATCACTGGTCGGTGCAAGTCGTTTACACCTACCCATTGAGCCTTGCGGAGCACTCACTCAGCGTTTGGAGTCGGTATCTGGATTAAAAATCCCATGCCTCGACTGGGATCCGAACCCAGTGCCTACGAGGCCGGTCCACTGGAAGGAGTCAGAATGATGCAACGATACAAGGCCCCTTTAAATCTGTTCATCACATCAATTAAGTAAATAAATAATTATACTTAACAATGAAAAAGTGCATATAAATAAATAAATGTTAAACTCAAATCAAATCTAATTACAATTTTTAACTTGTACTCTTTCGCTTGAATCCTAGTGGTTTTTGTCTGTGAATAATAAAATAAAAAATTGATGCGGATAAATAATTTATGGAATTGTTTTTGAAAAAATTATATTGTAAAGAGCAGAATTCAGAGGTTTTACAAATCTAATCACATTTGTAATTTGTAAAATAGTTTTTACTAATCCAATGTGTTTTGTGTGCTTAAATCTGTTCCAGAGAAAAGCAGTAATTTTCAAATGTGTAACATATATAAGATAACCTTGTTTAAAAAAAATTAATCGCTACATGCTAATGTATTCCATATAGGATTTGTAATCTGTGCTATTTTCTTAGCGACAAAAGCTTAAATTAGATTATGTTTTAATAAGCACAACATGGCAAATGCTGGAATGAAAATAAATTTGGTTAATTTTTGATTACCTGCAAATGAAATAATTAAGTTTTATTTTAAAAAATAACTGTTACCGTATTTGACCGGAAATAAGCCCAGGGGGCCAAGACAACTCATTGTGAGTTTAACACAGTGTGGATGCGTGGTCGGCTTGGGATCGATCCACATCAGTGGGCCCATTGGGCTATTTCTTGCTCCAGCCAGTGCACCACGACTGGTACACAAAGGCTGTGGTATGTGCTATCCTTTTATATGGGATGGTGCATATAAAAGATCCCTTGCTGCTAATCAAAAAGAGTAGCCCATGAAATAGCAACAGTGGGTTTCCTCTCTCAGTATCTGTGTGGTCCTTAACCATATGTCTGACGCCATATAACTGTAAATAAAATGTGTTGAGTGTGTCATTAAATAAAACATTACCTTCCTATTCCCAGACCATTTAGTCATTTTGACTTGTACGCGCAACCTTTTTCCATCAGTCGGTTGTGTGCTTGTACGCACTACCTTTTCATCAGTCGGTTGTGTGCTTGTACGCACTACCTTTTTCCATCAGTCGGTTGTGTGCTTGTACGCGCTACCTTTTTCCATCAGTCGGTTGTGTGCTTGTACGCGCTACCTTTTTCCATCAGTCGGTTGTGTGCTTGTACGCGCTACCTTTTTCCATCAGTCGGTTGTGTGCTTGCGTCACAGGTTCATTTTTTCTCTCATTCCAACCAGTGCACCACAACTGGTCAAAAGCTGTGGTATGTGCTTTTCTGTCTCTGGGAAAGTGCATATAACAGATCTCTTTTTGCATTAGAAAAAATATAGCAGGTTTCCTCTGATGACTACCCGTCAGAATTAACAAATGTTTGACATCTTAATAGCCAATAATTAATTAATCGGTGTGCTCTCCTGATGTTAAACAAACGCTTTTCTACAGAGGACAGTACATACATGAACCAGAGCCACTGATATATATCAGTCATAGTTCACAGAGGACAGTACATACATGAACCAGAGCCATTGATATATCAGTCATAGTTCACAGAGGACAGTACATACATGAACCAGAGCCATTGATATATCAGTCATAGTTCACAGGTAGGGATGGGATAAAAACACACAGATTGGATCCACTGAGGTGATTCCATCCTGCGATCTACAAGCACCTCAGGCGAGCACTCTACCGACTGAGCTAAATCTCACCCTGTTGTCAATGTCAAGTACTGTGAGGTCTTTTGAAAGCTGTAACAGTATTTAAACAGCTGAGGAAGAGTTGAAGGTTTCCACAAATGAATTTCAAGGAAGAGGGAAGGAAATTTATTTTATTTAACGATGCACTCAACGCATTTTTATTAGTTATATGGTGTCATATTAAACTGTAGTTGCTAATAATTTATCTTCTTCTTCTTTGTCATCGTCGTACGCTCATCTGTCATATGAACCGAAATGCGTTGAGCTGCGGTTGGGCACCTCCCTACAAGTAGTTTGGCCCAGATTATCTGTCTTCGGCAGTGGTCCATATTAGTCTAGCCTCTACCCTTCAACCAATCCAGCCCGGGTGGCCCTACCAGGAGTCGAAGCTCCCACTGGCATAGCTCTCTGGGTCATTGAGACATGCAAGCCACCTCACCATGAGGTAATAATTTATGAAATGACTAGAAATGTCGCTGATAAATTGTTTTAATGTACTTAATTTGGGCTTGAATATTTTGGGTGTAATATTTATCGCCTTCACTTCGTTTATCGCCTTCACTTCGTTTATCACCTTCACTTTGGGGCAGTATACTGCTTGAGAAGAAATGCACGTAAAAGATGCCTTCACGCTAATTTATATGAGAGCAATTTTGACAGCACAGGTTTCTTCTCTCTATCTAAATCAAAACTAAGCTTATCAAACTATGTGCTGGGGTGTTAAAGGCATATTGTCACATACCACTGACCTATGAAATGGCCTAACAAAGTATTACCTGAAAAAATATATATTGGGTCTGTCCCTATATGTACTTTATTCAACCATCTTCATAACCACCATACTCCATGTATTAATGACATTTTGTAAAAATAATTGAATTATGACAATGGTCCATAATTCAAAAACTAAAATTGCCGAGAAGGGATGACATGGATTTCACTCCATCATGGTTCAATTAAGATGATGTGATAGTTAGATTTGGTTTCCAACAATTAATGTAATTTATTTATTATTCATTTTTAGAGAAATATACGGTTCTTAAATCCATGACAGTATGCCTTTAATAAATAACAATTTCTTTTCTTTCTACCCATAACATTATTTGATTGTATGGCTGATGGCTGTAACATATTTTTGTAGCTGGTCTATATAATGTGTGCAGAAGACGATGTGTTATAGGTGGTCTATATAATCTAGTGTTATAGCGTTGTCAGTCTCTGCTGACCAAGTAAGTGTTACCTGGGTGTAGCTCGTTTACCAGTCACAGACCCATGAAGTATCTCAGTTATTGCCCGGGGTGGTGACTGTACGGCCCGTATGTCATCCCTCAAGTCCCCAGGAGCACTGTCATTAAACCTACTTATCTATGCATAGCCTTTGAAACAACCCTGGCTTTCTCGTGCATGTGTGTGACACACCACAGCTACACTGGGCTCGTTTCGCCCAAGTTTCAGTGCCCTGGGGCCGATGGTATACGCTGGGAATATTCACCATGTCATGTTTGTTTTTTTGTGTGTTTGTGTATGAAGATTTTTATGGGTGTACCATGTATGTGATTAATGACCCAAGCCTTCTGTGTTTTTTTTTTTAAATAAAATATCCTTGTAATAAAGAGTTTGTGTGAATGCTAAACGAGTGGCCATTAGTTCATCTCACTCCCCCAACTCTTTTTCCACTCTTTCTCTCTCTCCTCTTTCTGTCTGTGTGTCTCCTCCTCTCTTTCCCTCCCTCTCTTTCTCTCTCTCTCTCTCTCTCTCTCTCTCTCTCTCTCTCTCTCTCTCTCTCTCTCTCTCTCTCTCTCTCTCTCTCTCTCTCTCTCTCTCTCTGTCTTTCCCCAACACACCAAAAAAAACCACTTTTATTTTATACATGTTTGCAAACAGCCATGGTTTATGCTGAGATTTTCTTTTTTTCTTTTCCCCCGAGTCATTAAAATAGTACAAATTGTGAACTGTAATATATATATAAAAGATTAAATATTAGCAAATTTAGGCCAGTCTTTAAAAAAGTGCAGGTGTTTTCTGTAATTTGTTCAAATGACTCGCACAAAATCAATATTGCTCCCTTTTTTTTAAAGCTATATTTTACCAACTTTTTATAGTTTTATATTACTTGTTTCTTTCCCCCTAGCATTGTTCATTTTAATTTTTTTCTTTATATCCATTAGAAGGAATAATTAGTTTCCTAGGTTTCCACATTTTAAATTTAAAAGTTTTGCTGTCTTTCGGAATTTTTTTAATATTCGGGACAAGGCGTAAGCCAATGTTAAAGTGCTTGCCTGATGCATGGATCGATCCCCATGATGTGGGCTGTTTCTCATTCTAACCAGTGCATCATGTCTGATATATCAACGGTCATGGTATGTGCTATCCTGTCTGGGATGATGCATACATAAAAGATGCCTTGCAACTAATGGAAAAATGTAGGCTAGCAGGTTTCCTTTCTTAAGACTATATGTCAGAATTACCAAATGTTTGACATCCAATAGCCGATGATTAATAAATCATTGTGCTCTAGTGGTGTGATTAAACAAAACAAGCTATAACTAATTTATACAGCAGCGGGGAAACATGTAGCATGTAGTACCCTTTGATAGCTCTCATTAAACAGTGAGCTTTGTGTGTTACGATGTGATATCATAATTTTGTAAACTTTTTCTCAAGAAGTCATTCATAAACCATTATCACGGGAGTGATGGGGAGACCAGGAGTGATAATCTCTTTAAAACATTGACTAAGGTCTGTGTTATGGTGGGACATCATAATTTTGTAAACCTTTTCTCAAGAAGTCATTTATAAACCATTATATAACTACTGTCATGGGAATGATGGGGAACGTGGGAGTGATATATCCCTTTTAAAACATTGACTGAGGTCTGTGTTATGGTGGGACATCATAATTTTGTAAACATTTTCTCAAGAAGTCATTCATAAACCATTATATAACTACTGTCATGGGAATGATGGGGAGCATGGGAGTGATATATCCCTTTTAAAACATTGACTGAGGTCTATCTTATGGTGGGACATCATAATTTTGTAAACCTTTTCTCAAGAAGTCATTTATAAACCATTATATAACTACTGTCATGGGAATGATGGGGAGCGTGGGAGTGATATATCCCTTTTAAAACATTGACTGAGGTCTGTGTTATGGTGGGACATCATAATTTTGTAAACATTTTCTCAAGAAGTCATTCATAAACCATTATATAACTACTGTCATGGGAATGATGGGGAGCATTGGAGTGATATATCCCTTTTAAAACATTGACTGAGGTCTATGTTATGGTGGGACATCATAATTTTGTAAACCTTTTCTCAAGAAGTCATTCATAAACCATTATATAACTACTGTCATGGGAATGATGGGGAGCATGGGAGTGATATATCCCTTTTAAAACATTGACTGAGGTCTATGTTATGGTGGGACATCATAATTTTGTAAACCTTTTCTCAAGAAGTCATTCATAAACCATAACAACTGTCATGGGAATGATGGGGAGCGTGGGAGTGATATATCCCTTTTAAAACACTGAGGTCTGTGTTACGGTCATAATTTTGTAAACGTTTCTCAAGAAGTTGTAAACCATTATATAACTACTGTCACGGGAGTGATAGTTCCCCTTTAAAACATTGACCGAGTTCCATATTAGTGTGGGACATGATCATTTTGTTGTAAGCCATTATATATGACTACTCCAGTGGGAATGCCGGGGAACAGGAGTGATAGCTCCCCGTTAAAACGCGGACTTTGCTTTGTATTACGGTGGGACATATTTTTTGTAAACTTTTCCACAAAAAGTCATTCGTAAACCATTAGATAACTACTGTCACAGGAGTGGTGGGGAGACCGGGAGTGATATCTCCTCTTTTAAAGTGCTCACTGGGGTCTGTATTACAGTGGGACAGACATCATAATTTTGTAAACCTTTTCCCAATAAGTTATTCGTAAGCCATTCGATAACAAAACCTTCATTGTAGCGTGTATGAATTAAATAGCTGGCCGCAGCCCTGGGAAAGCTTGTTCGGGCTGCATACGGAATGTCTCCACGGTGGACACAGAGGTTTATGGGATGTGTACCAAATTGGTCCCGCAAACATGACTGCCGCGAGTGTACACCGACCCACTGGCGAAGTCGTCAGGTGTGAGGGTCGGTCGTGAAGCGGCACCCTGTGTGGGAACTGCCAGGGGAAGACAAACACTTGTTCACGCACTCAATCCCAGGCCAACATCCAACCCGCGGTCACACACACAGTGACGTAGTCAAACAGTGGACACAAGTTAAACTTTGGTGGTTGTACAGATACATGTATTGTTAAACTTGGTTATTGTCATTATTGTAGATACATGCATTGTTAAAACATTTGGTTTTTATTGTATACAGTAGATACATGTAAATTGTCAAAATCTACGATAGTTAAACTTGGCTGTTGTTTTATAAATACATGTATTGTTAAACCCTATGAAAGTTAAACTGTCATTGACATAAAGATACATGACAGTCCTGAGTTTACAACCATTGTAAAATGTTTCCGACCAACATAGTTTTTTCAATGACGTAACATATAAATTAAATACATTTTCTTATTTAAAATATCACTGTCTGTATTTACAAGGTGTTTGTTGTTGTCCTCGTGTTTGCAGTAGCCCAAACCAGATTTTACCTTCCAATAATTTCGTACGTACGAAAAAGTATATATCACAAATTAAAGTAAAAACTGAGTGCTACAAACATTAGTATACGACCGCAAACACATTCGATATACAGACACTGGTATTCTAAACGAGAAATTGTATTTAGTATGAAATAGTAGTCACCAACAAGGCTCTGTTATTGCAAATATCTTACAATGGCTGCAAATATCTTACAATGGCTGCAAATATCTTACAATGGCTGCAAACTCAGGAAAGTCCCTTTAAGGTTGTTGTATAGATACTTGTATTGTTAAATCCTGTGGAAGATAAACTTTGTCATTATTGTATTTTTAAATTCTGTGGAAGTTAAACTTGGTCATTGTTATTGTATTGTTAAATCCTGTGGAAGTTAAACTTGTCATTGTTGTTATTATATTGTTAAATCCTGTGGAAGTTAAACTTGGTCATTGTTATTGTATTGTTAAATCCTGTGGAAGTTAAACTTGGTCAGTGTTATTGTATTGTTAAATCCTGTGGAAGTTAAACTTGGTCATTGTTATTGTATTGTTAAATCCTGTGGAAGTTAAACTTGGTCATTGTTATTGTATTGTTAAATCATTGGAAGTTAAACTTGGTCAGTGTTATTGTATTGTTAAATCCTGTGGAAGTTAAACTTGGTCATTGTTATTGTATTGTTAAATCCTGTGGAAGTTAAACTTGGTCATTGTTATTGTATTGTTAAATCCTGTGGAAGTTAAACTTGGTCATTGTTATTGTATTGTTAAATCCTGTGGAAGTTAAACTTGGTCAGTGTTATTGTATTGTTAAATCCTGTGGAAGTTAAACTTGGTCAGTGTTATTGTATTGTTAAATCCTGTGGAAGTTAAACTTGGTCATTGTTATTGTATTGTTAAATCCTGTGGAAGTTAAACTTGGTCAGTGTTATTGTATTGTTAAATCCTGTGGAAGTTAAACTTGGTCATTGTTATTGTATTGTTAAATCCTGTGGAAGTTAAACTTGGTCATTGTTATTGTATTGTTAAATCCTGTGGAAGTTAAACTTGGTCAGTGTTATTGTATTGTTAAATCCTGTGGAAGTTAAACTTGGTCAGTGTTATTGTATTGTTAAATCCTGTGGAAGTTAAACTTGTCATTGTTATTGTATTGTTAAATCCTGTGGAAGTTAAACTTGTCATTGTTGTTATTATATTGTTAAATCCTGTGGAAGTTAAACTTGTCATTGTTGTTTTTGTATTGTTAAATCCTGTGGAAGATAAACTTGGTCATTGTTATTGTATTGTTAAATCCTGTAGAAGTTAAAGTTGGTCATTGTTATTATATTGTTAAATTCTGTGGAAGATAAACTTGGTCATTGTTGTTATTTTATTGTTAAATCCTGTGGAAGTTAAACTTGGTCATTGTTATTGTATTGTTAAATCCTGTGGAAGTTAAACTTGGTCATTGTTATTTTATTGTTAAATCCTGTGGAAGATAAACTTGGACATTGTTATGTTATTGTTAAATCCTGTGGAAGTTAAACTTGGTCATTGTTATTTTATTGTTTACTGGACACAAGTTAACCTTTGCCGTTGTCCTTGTAAAGATACTTGTATTGTTAAACACTGGACACAAGTTAACCTTTGCCGTTGTCCTTGTAAAGATACTTGTATTGTTAAACACTGGACACAAGTTAACCTTTGCCGTTGTCCTTGTAAACATACTTGTATTGTTTACTGGACACAAGTTAACCTTTGCCGTTGTCCTTGTAAAGATACTTGTATTGTTAAACACTGGACACAAGTTAACCTTTGCCGTTGTCCTTGTAAAGATACTTGTATTGTTAAACACTGGACACAAGTTAACCTTTGCCGTTGTCCTTGTAAAGATACTAAACACTGTATTGTTAAAAACATTGGACACAAGTTAACCTTTGCCGTTGTCCTTGTAAAGATATTTGTATTGTTTACTGGACACGAGTTAACCTTTGCCGTTGTCCTTGTAAAGATACTTGTATTGTTAAACACTGGACACAAGTTAACCTTTGCCGTTGTCCTTGTAAAGATACTTGTATTGTTTACTGGACACAAGTTAACCTTTGCCGTTGTCCTTGTAAAGATACTTGTATTGTTAAACACTGGACACAAGTTAACCTTTGCCGTTGTCCTTGTAAAGATACTTGTATTGTTAAACACTGGACACAAGTTAACCTTTGTGGACACCTTTGCCGTTGTCCGTTAACAAGTTAACCTTTGTTGTCCTTGTAAAGATACTTGTATTGTTAAACACTGGACACAAGTTAACCTTTGCCGTTGTCCTTGTAAAGATACTTGTATTGTTTACTGGACACAAGTTAACCTTTGCCGTTGTTCTTGTAAAGATACTTGTATTGTTAAACACTGGACACGAGTTAACCTTTGCCGTTGTCCTTGTAAAGATACTTGTATTGTTAAACACTGGACACGAGTTAACCTTTGCCGTTGTCCTTGTAAAGATACTTGTATTGTTAAACACTGGACACGAGTTAACCTTTGCCGTTGTCCTTGTAAAGATACTTGTATTGTTAAACACTGGACACGAGTTAACCTTTGCCGTTGTCCTTGTAAAGATACTTGTATTGTTAAACACTGGACACAAGTTAACCTCTGCCGTTGTCCTTGTAAAGATACTTGTATTGTTAAACCTTAGGGTTGGGATTTAGCTCAGTTGGTTGAGCTCTCGTCTGAGGTGCTTTCGTCGCAGGATCGAACCACTTCAGTGGATCCATTCAACTAATTAGTTTTTTTTTCTTGTTCCAACCATTGCATCAGAACTGGTCATCGGCCATGGTATGTGCTTTCCTGTCTGTGGGAAAGTGCATATAAAAGATTCCTTGCTGCTAATGGAAAAATGTAGTGGGTTTATTCTGATGACTGAGTCAGAATTACCAAATGTTTGACATCCAATAGCCGATAATTAATTAACCAGTGTGCTCTAGTGGTGTCATTAAACAAGACAAACTTTTAACTTTTTGTTAAACCTTATGGCAGTTAAACTTAGTTATTGTTGTTATTGTATTGTTAAAACATTTGGCTTTTATTGTATAGATACATGTATTGTTAAAACCTGTGACAATTTAAGCTTGGCTATTTTATAGATACATGTATTGGTAAAACCTATGACAGGTTAAGCTTGGCTGTTTTATAGATACATGTATCGGTAAAACCTATGACAGTTTAAGCTTAGCTGTTTTATAGATACATGTATCGGTAAAACCTATGACAGTTAAGCTTGGCTGTTTTATAGATACATGTATCGGTAAAACCTATGACAGTTAAGCTTGGCTGTTTTATAGATACATGTATCGGTAAAACCTATGACAGTTAAGCTTGGCTGTTTTATAGATACATGTATCGGTAAAACCTATGACAGTTAAGCTTGGCTGTTTTATAGATACATGTATCGGTAAAACCTATGACAGTTAAGCATGGCTGTTATATAGATACATGTATCGGTAAAACCTATGACAGTTAAGCTTGGCTGTTTTATAGATACATGTATCGGTAAAACCTATGAAACTTAAACTTGGCCATTGTTTTTGTACACATGTATTGTTAAAATCTCAATTGACTAAGATTCCCATATCCCAGCTAATGTTCCACAACTGGTACATCAAAAGCCATGGTATGTAGTGACCTGTCTGTGGGAAAATGCATATAAAACTAAAAAGATCGCTTGCAAGGAATAGTCATTATGGCGAGTTTGGGTTTCTTCTTTTTTCTCTGTCAACCAAAATGTGCTACAGTGTTGTTAAGCAAATATTTCCTTTCCTTTAATTTAGGAATCTAAAGGAGAAAAAAAGTCTGGTTGAAAGAAAAGAAAAATTAATAGTCTTCAAAACAACTGTAAAACAGAAAATTCACAGAAACAAATATATTACAGTTAATTTTTTAGTTTAATTTACACATAATATGAGATTAATTAGATAAAGTTAATATTTTTTGTGAATTACCTTTCAACTTTTTTTCTGTGTTTTTAATGTTTTAATTTATCTTCGACCATGTTTGTCAAAACAACTGTAAGAGATTCCACAATGTGCTGGGGTGTTTATGTATTTATTTATCCTTTCTTCTCTCAATCACTTTGCTGTATTCATGTTAAGATACCTAACAGATGCTTATAAAACATTGTGCTGGGGTGTATTTATTTTTCCTTTTTTTTCTCAATCACTGCACTACTCATGTTAAGATACCTAACAGATGCTTATAAAACAATGTGCTGGGGTGTATTTATTTCTCCTTTCTTCTCTCAATCACTTTGCTGTATTCATGTTAAGATACCTAACAGATGCTTATAAACAATGTGCTGGGGTGTATTTATTTCTCCTTCTCTCAATCACTGCACTATTCATGTTAAGATACCTAACGGATGCTTATAAAACAATGTGCTGGGGTGTATTTATTTCTCCTTTCTTCTCTCAATCACTGCTGTATTCATGTTAAGATACCTAACAAGTGCTTTTAAAACAATGTGCTGAGGTGTCGTTAAACATTCCTTTCCTTTCTTCTGTCATTGTCTACAGTGAATCCATATAAAATGCATACAAATACATGCATCTAGTGATGAAACAATGTGCTGGGGTGTCTACAGTGAATCCATATAAAATGCATACAAATACATGCATCTAGTGATGAAACAATGTGCTGGGGTGTCGTTAAACATTCCTTTCCTTTCTTCTGTCATTGTGTACAGTGAATCCATATAAAATGCATACAAATACATGCATCTAGTGATGAAACAATGTGCTGGGGTGTCGTTAAACATTCCTTTCCTTTCTTCTGTCATTGTGTACAGTGAATCCATATTAAATGCATACAAATACGTGCATCTAGTGATGAAACAATGTGCTGGGGTGTCGTTAAACAATTAGTTCATTGTTTAATTTACTACATCACAGTAATACAAAGAGTAGGTTAATTAGATTAGTTTGAATCACGTTTGCGTAAACTGAAGTTTAAAACAAATGTATTGTGTGACTTTGTTTGACGATTTGTAGATTCAATAAGTTGCAGCCCTGGGAGATCCATACTTTGATCAACTTATTTCAATTCTGCACAACACCTCGGAAAAACGCGTAACTGTGTTAAAAACTTTAAAAAGTAACTGTATCAAATTTTTGATGGCTTTGGGCTATGTATTGCTCTGTCATTGATCTTTCAAAGTAATGCTTAGAAAAAGTAAACGGGGAATTTTGTCATGATCTAAGAAAGAGCTTGATTCATTTTCTAGATAGAATTCTTGCGCACAAAAAATTAAAATAAACGTCTTTTTTCTTTTTTCTTTTAAAACCCATGCAGTTCTCCATTGCACTGCAGCAGTAATGAATGTAATGGTTTTGTTTTTATGGGCTCTATTACGAAATTATATTACGTGTCGTGTTTTGTGAGTTGTTTTCGCTGCAAGGAATGAAAATGCAACAAAACCGATGACAAATGAAATTATATTTCTTATTTTTCGTGAAATATCATTTCACGGCTTTTTGAGAGATCTTGAAATGAACAACGGCAGTTGCAGGTGTCTTGGTCGGAGCTTTACGTGCGATTATTTCCTGCTGATGGATTTCCGTCACAGTGAATGGAACTTTGTCACGAAGCCGTGGCACTGTCGCAGCAGTAGTGTCACAGGTAAAGTTACCTGGGCACCGCTTTACAAAGTGGTCTTAGCACTGAGATCACCTTATGTCAGTCAGATAGTAGTACACTTACGGTGATCTTAATGTTGTAAGATTGCGTCGTAAAACGGTACCCTGGTATTTGTATGTTTATTGGATCTACATTGTAGCCCAAGGGAGAGATGTAATGGAGGTTGGGGGCAGAATTTGTAACTATTATTATTAATCTCAGACTGATTCACCTTAAAGTCAAAAACAAGAAAATGAAAAGGAAGGGTTGGAGGATATGTTATTATTAATAGTCCTGTGCTAGTTTAACATACGGTTAAATACTTCTTTTCTTTATTTTTTGGGGAAAATAAATGGGTGGGAGTATGATATGATATTACTATTAGTCCTGTACTAGTCCAACTTAAGGTTAAAAACTTTTTTCTTTTTTTTTCTTCTTCTTTTTTTGGGGGGGAGGGGGGTGAAAGGAGAGGTGGGAGTAGGTTATTACTAAAACAATTAAAATATAATTTTGAAATGGAAGGTGGAAGGATTTGATTACTAGACCAACCTAAAAAAAAACAACTAAAGGATGTGGGTAGAGGATGTGATTACTATTACTTCCCTACTAGTCCAACCGGCCTCGGTGGCGTCGTGGTAGGCCATCGGTCTACAGGCTGGTAGGTACTGGGTTCGGATCCCAGTCGAGGCATGGGATTTTTAATCCAGATACCGACTCCAAACCCTGAGTGAGTGCTCCGCAAGGCTCAATGGGTAGGTGTAAACCACTTGCACGACCAGTGATCCATAACTGGTTCAACAAAGGCCATGGTTTGTGCTATCCTGCCTGTGGGAAGCGCAAATAAAAGATCCCTTGCTGCCTGTCGTAAAAGAGTAGCCTATGTGGCAACAGCGGGTTTCCTCTCAAAATCTGTGTGGTCCTTAACCATATGTCTGACGCCATATAACCGTAAATAAAATGTGTTGAGTGCGTCGTTAAATAAAACATTTCTTTCTTTCTTTTCTTTTTTTTCCCTACTAGTCCAAGCTATGGTAAAACATTTTTTATACGGGTGGGGAATGGTATAGATATACTTTACATAGAAAGGACAGTTCATACCACAGCCTTTGATGTGTTTCAGTCGTGCTTACACATTGGGGTAAAATATAATCTGCTTAGAGCAATTTTCTCTCATGCTTAATAATTTTTTTTTATCTTGTTCAGTGATTTCCCCACAAATTTGGCAAGGCATGGTAGACCAAACACTTGGGTTATTTTCACCATTTTTGGGGCACTTTTATTTCATTAAAAATACACAAAAATTAATTAAAATAAACATTAATGTAATTTATGTGCTTGCTTTAATAAATGAATGGCAAAAGATATAAAAGGCATATTTTATTAATTAATAATACCTTTTTGGGTGTTTTATAAAGGCAATTTTAGAATTAATTACTGAAAAAGGCTTGTTTAATCTCAGGGCAGCATGGCGTTGATTAAGGCAAGATGGTGCTAGACTATTGAGGCATGGTGCTGCACCATGCTAAAACAAGCTAGGGAAAACACTATTGTTTTAGCATAGTGCAGCACCATGCCTCAATAGTCTAGCACCATCTTGAATTCGTCGGTGTCATGCTGCCCTTTTTAAATAATTAGTTCTAAAATTGCCTTTATAAAAACACTCACAATTTTTATTATTAATTAATAAAATATCCCTTTTATCTATTTCGCCATTCATTTATTAAAGCAAGTACATTAAATACATTTATTTTTATTTGAATTAATTGTTTTGTCTTTAATGAAAAAACAGAATGCCTTGAAAATGGTGAAAATGCCCCAAAAGTGTTGAGTCTACCATGTCTTGCCAAATTTCTAGGGAAAACACTAATCAAGTATACAAGACAGAGCTATCCCATGAAAGAAACCTATGAAATAAATTTCTGTCTTTCATATGCTGTGATGTCATTGTATGTAACAAGGGGTCTATTACATTGTTGGTACTGTAATATATATGACATGTTAATGTGAGTTGTGGTATGGAGGGTAAAATCATGTATCCTAAAATTTTGGAAATTAATGAATATATTTTTTTGTAATTGTATTTTTTTTTATTATAATAAGAAAATTGCTGTTTAAAATTTGTCAACGGGCATGGAATGGAGTGTCCAGTTTCAAAAGATTTAAAACCCATAACCATCAAGTAGGAGTACTTTGATCTGTTTTGTTTTTATTACATACACTCGAGTTATTTTCTGGCAGAAAGCCTGAATTGTCGATCTAGGCTCGTCAGAAAACCATTTTAGATTGATATTTTGTTATTAAAAGCTATTTTATAGAAGCTATTTGACTAATTTGTAGTGTTAAATTATATTTAACACATGAAACAAACATGGCAAATATGATAGTGTAGTTTATTTATGATAAAAGAGTTACTTTTTCAGCCATCTTTGTATGTTTGTGTAAACTAATATATTATTTACCGAATGGATAAGAGAAAAAGACTCCATCACATGCGGCCATGTAGGATAGAAAAATAACACCATCAATAGTGGTGGTGGTGGTGGGGGGACGTAGCCCAGTGGTAAAGCTTGATGCGTAGTCAGTCTGGATCTATCCCCACTGGTGGGGCCATTGGGATATTTCTTGTTCCAGCCGGGGGGGGGGGGGGGGGGGGGGGGGGGGGGAACGTAGCCCAGTGGTAAAGCGTTTTCTTGCTGCCTGGTCGGTCTGGGATTGATTCCTGTCGGTGGGCCCATTGGGCTATTTCTCATTCTAGCCAGTGCATCATGACTGGTATATCAAAGGCGTGGTATGTACTACCCTTGCTGCTAATCGAAACGAGTAGCTCATGAAGTGGCGACAGCGGGTTTCCTCTGAATATCTATGTGGTCCTTAACCATATGTCCGATGCCATATAACTGTAAATAAAATGTGTTGAGTGCGTCGTTAAATAAAACCTTCCTTTCCTTCCATCAGTGGTAGAAATTTCGACCCTGGGACTCGACAAGCCTCAGAATTTTTATCACCTCTGATGTACTTTTTCTAACCCACTTGACTGAAGTGATGGAGTCTTATGATTATTCCTTTTCTTTTGTTTCAGTTTGTTTGTTTTGTTTAATGACACCACTAGAGCACATTGTGCTTTTTTTTTTAAATCTTCAGTTATTTGATGTCAAACATTTGATAATTTTGACTTATAGTCTTCTAAACCTGTTATATATTTCCATCAGCAGCAAGGGATCTTTTATATGCACTTTCCAACAGACAGGAAAGCACATACCACAACCTTTGACATACATATCTGTTGAGGGGCACTGATGGCTTCACTGAGGAAAGTTGATCCTTCAGTTTGTAGGAATAATGTTAGCAAAATATTAAATAATTGGAGCATTTGTCAGCAAATTATTAAATAATTAGAGAACATTTGTCAGCAAAATATTAAATAATTATTAATTGGAGAATACCGGCCTCATTGGCGTCATGGTAGGCCATCGATCTACAGGCTGTTAGTTGGAGAGCATTTGTTAACAAAATATTAATTGGAGAGCTTTTGTTAACAAAATATTAATTGGAGAGCATTTGTTAACAAAATATTAAATAATCGGAGAGCATTTTTAACAAAATATTAGTTGGAGAGCATTTAACAAAATATTAATTTGAGAGCATTTGTTTAGCAAAATATTAATTAGAGAGCATTTGTTAACAAAATATTGAATAATCAGAGAGCATTTGTTAGCAACATGTTAAATAATCAGAGTATTTGGTAGCAAAATATGTTTTTGCGATAATTGCTCATCAATTGAAATTTGATTAGCAAGTACCATTCAATGTTTTAAAATTGTGTAGAAATCTCTTAAATTTGCACTGCGACAGTATACTGAACACAAGTTTACGTGATAATCCTCTTGGTCACAGTGGATGCCTCGAGAGGCTGAACTTGGTGCCAAGAATAAACCAGAAGACTGTAGGCTGATTTTACAATCCATGTTTGTCACTTTAGTCTCAAAACTTAACTGGCCTAAACAGCTGTATACATGTATATTTAGGAGCTCATTTGTCTATACTCTTCTTTCTTTTAAATTTTATCCGAGAGTGGATATCTAGGTGACGATTGATCATTGGAGAACCACCATGTCACATTTAACATAGCTGATTAGCATGTTTGACCATATAGCTCCAAAATTACAACAACAAATAAATAAATAAATGAATAAACTCTTCCCACCCCACCCCCAAATTGTTTTGTTTTGGGTTTTTTAAATGGTAAAACATATCTGACATAATCAAGTCCATTAGTTTACAGTAATATCACTTGTTGCCATTTTAATGTATTTCTCCCACCCTCACCACCAACCACTCTGATCACTGCTATTTTATAAAGGGTAGGGAGTATGTGTAAGCCCTGTCTAACTCCACTCCCTAAATATTTCTCTTGCAAAAAGTTTTGTTAAAAGAAGTTTACCAAGGATATCAATAGCCTTTTTCCTTGATAAATTTTCAATGTTTTCCTATTAAAAACAAAACAAAAACAAAAACATTTTTCTTTTTTCCTTTTTTTTTTTCCTGAGGAAAGAAAATTAAATTTCCCCACACAAACCGTCTAATCTTTTTACGTGCAGAACCGACTGACTCCATGGATGCCTGAGCTGCCTCAGCAAGTTAAATAGAGAAGCGTTTTCATTTTCTTACCCCTGGTACGGGGCCGTCTTTGTTTGTTGGACTAAGACAGGCCGAGGGTAGTGGTCTCACGCAACTGTTTGATCTCGCTCAGCAGGCTTGTCAAGAAGCCAACCGTACTCCTGACGGAAAGCCGTGTGTCGAGAATTCCTCCACTCTCCTCCCGGCATGTGTTCTGTTTGCGTGTCGCTGCGATGACGGTGGGGGATCTGCTTGACTCGGCTCGACTCGACTCTCACCGAGTCAGCAGCTGCATCCGACTTGCCGCCACGTCGGGGAGTCAAGGCAAATAACGTTTTGTTTCCTCACGCTGGCCCCAGCACGCCTGTCCCCCCCTACGGTGGAGCAGGAGGACACACGGACAGCCAGCCTGTGTACGCGATGAATTTAGCACCATCATCATCATTATCATCATCGTTGTCACTCCTGTCCCATGATTTTTCGGATGATGCCCGGAGGCAGGGCTGGCATTATTGTTCACACTGGATGAGGGTGTGCATGTCAACGGCGGTGGGGAAAATGTTGAAGGGTAGTAGTAGTAGCAATGGTGGTGTGAACACTGCCGAAGTTAGGGACGGTGCGGACGTGAAGCTGAAAACGGATTCTTCTTCGCTCTTTGCAGGTCCTGCTGCTGTTGCCATGGCAACGTCGCAGCCAACAAACTCGTCGGAATGGCAGCTGTACAGAGTGTTGCAGCGTGCCAATCTGTTGCAGTATTACGAAACGTTCATTGCACAAGGTATGTTTGATCTTTCTTTGTTGTCATTGTAAAGTTGTTTGGTGTCATCGTAAAGTGTTGTCATTGTTAAGTTTTATTTGGTGTCATTGTAAAGTGTTTGGTGTCATCGTAAAGTGTTTATTGTCATTGTGTTAAAATCATTAGAAAATGTGAAATAATTTTGGCTATTGTAGCTTTTAAAAAAAAAAAAAAACCCTTAACTTACACATTACTTCAAACAGGATTTCTTCCAGAGGGTATGTATGGAAGGTGAAAAATATGTACCCCAAAATGTTTTCAAAGATAGATCATATTTTAAAGAGAACTGCTGTTTAAAATTTGTCAAAGCGTATGCAATGCAATGTCCATTTTCAAAAGATTTCAAACCCATAACAATCTAGATGGGGAACTTATGTTCTGTTTTGTTTTTATTACGTACCCTCGAGCTGTTTTCTGACAGAAAGCCTAAATTGCAGCTTTTTGCTAAAATCATAAATGTTAGCAATTCTAACATGTTTCTAAATGTCCAAGATTACCGGGATGTTTATATCACCTAAAAACTTATCTTTTGCAAAACAAAAAATGTTTGTACATCCGAAGCTGGGGTCATGTTGCACATGACAAATGTTCATGGTTCATTCTGTCAGTTTAATAGTTTTTGTTTCTGCAAAACAAATGGAGGGGAAAGAAGAAGGAAAATAGATTTTAAATAGTATTGAATTTCATAATGTTTTTACATTTAGATGGTGTTTTGGTTTTTTAATTTTGAAATGTTTCTATCTTAATTTTAAAAATTACGATTGTGAAACATTGTTATATTTGAGACATGTTTAAAGGGACAAACCCTAGTTTTCAAACACTACAGTATATTTTTTTCACTATTGGAGCCATTTATGATCACTGAAATGAAACATTACTTATATTTTATTCTTTAGATTATCCATTTCCATAGAACCGAAATGTTTCTGGTCATCCTAGTGTTTCTAATACCAAAAAATGCATTTTTCATATTTTTAAAAACACATAAAAAAAAGTAGTGGTTATTGATTCGAGTTTGTCTATTTTTAAGGATATTTTCTGGTTTTAACATCACACTCTTCTTTCACACTATATGAGTTACTGGTTTGTAAATTAACTAAACTTAGTGTCCATATTATTTATGGGTTAAAACTAGGGTCTGCACCTTTAAAACCACATTCATTGTTTAGAATCTTCGTTTCTGTGGCCCAGTGGTAAAGCGCTCGCTCGATGCGCGGTCGGTCTGGGATCAATCCCCGTCTGTGGACCCATTGGGCTATTTCTTGTTCCAGCCAGTGCACCACGACTGGTATATCAAAGGCTGTGGTGTGTACTACCCCCTCTGTGGGATGGTGCATATAAAAGATCCCTTGCTGCGAATCGAAAAGAGCAGCCCGTGATGTGGCGACAGCGTGTTTCTTCTATCAATATATGTGTGGTCCTTAACCATATGTCTGACGCAATATAACCATAAATAAAATGTGTTAAGTGCGTCGTTAAGTAAAACATTTCTTTCTACAAACTACAAAGCCTGTTTATGTGACACACCCGTATAACTACAAAGCCTGTTTATGTGACACACCCGTGTCACTACAAAGCCTGTCTATGTGACACACCCGTGTCACTACAAAGCCTGTCTATGTGACACACCCGTGTAACTACAAAGCCTGTCTATGTGACACACCCGTGTAACTACAAAGCCTGTCTATGTGACACACCCGTGTAACTACAAAGCATGTCTATGTGACACACCCGTGTAACTACAAAGCCTGTCTATGTCACACACCCGTGTAACTACAAAGCCTGTCTATGTGACACACCCGTGTAACTACAAAGCCTGTCTATGTGACACACCCGTGTAACTACAAAGCCTGTCTATGTCACACACCCGTGTAACTACAAAGCCTGTCTATGTGACACACCCGTGTAACTACAAAGCCTGTCTATGTGACACACCCGTGTAACTACAAAGCCTGTCTATGTCACACACCCGTGTAACTACAAAGCCTGTCTATGTCACACACACGTGTAACTACAAAGCCTGTCTATGTCACACACCCGTGTTAACTACAAAGCCTGTCTATGTGACACACCCGTGTAACTACAAACATTTACAATATTTCTTAAACAGGCTTTGTAAATTTAGCCCAGTAGGATTGTCTTTCATATATTTTTGTTATTTTGAAAAGAAAATACATGATTTAAATTTGTTTAAGTTGTAAATTTTGACAAAAATTGGTATTAACAGCAGTCACGATTCCTAATCAGGGTTTCTGTCAGAGGGTAAAATCGGTATGGCGCCATACCCAATTTTTTGGCAGAGATTTTTGTTTTTAAGTTAATCTTTTGACAAAATGAATGACTTTTTATCATTACTGTATGATTTTCTCAATCCTAACCCTAAGCCTAACCCATTTTCTTTCTGGGGGAGGCCATACATACCCCCTGTTGAGTGCAGTTGCATTTAGCAAATATTCAATTCCATAGCGCCATACCCAAAACTTTCTTTGTGGCAGAAACACTGCTAATAATTATTTTAATTTATTAATAATGTTTTCCGTTATCTATAACACTGTACAGAATCACGACCTTACAAAACACTGTTTTAGTTCTAGCAGTTTTTAAAAAAGAATTTATTAAACAAAAGTTTTAAACAATAATTTTATTTAGACCATTTTATATATTGTTGTATATTGGTATGCACAGTAAAAATCTATTCAGTTTAGATCTAGGATTATAGATCTTAGGATCCAGTGTTTTAGAATTTAGAAAGGAAGATGAAGAGGGAGGGGAAAGAGAAACTGAGATGAAGAGGGATAGAGGGAAGGAAGAGAAAATTAATATTGGAGGGGGGGAGGGGAGACAGAGAGAGAGAGAGAGAGAGACAGAGACAGAGAGAGAGAGACAGAGACAAAGAGAGAAAGAGAGAGAGAGAGAGAGAGTATTGCAGCAGACACAAAAGGCATTAAGAGGCCTCCCCCTCCACGGATCTGGACTAGCCCTTATTATTAGACCCAGGCCATCTTCCCAGCATTCAGCAGTTATCACTGGCAATATTTCCCACAATGCAATCCATACTCTTGAAACAAAAAGCCCCACAATTATTGATTATAAGATACCAAAAAAGAAAAAAAAAAGTAATTCAAAGAAAATAATATTGACGTCAGAACATGCCAAGTTTCTCATTTTCATGAAAAACTGAAAATCCATTTGAAGAAGTATGAAAAAAATAGCCTTATGGTAGTTAACAATCTTCTGGGCTTTGGGGAATTTTGTGCAGAAAACACTTCACTTGGCGATACTGTGTACGAGAGTTAAAAAAAAAACTTACAGTTCTGATGTGGTGTCCTGGAACATGGAAGAAAAAAAAAAATCTGTAATTGAAATGAAAAGAAAAAAACCTTCCAGTTGCTCAGGGATATCTATTCAAGGCTGTAGCAGAAGTGTGTTCTACAGTGCAGGTTTAAGGGTCTGTGTCTCTTTATGCTTGGGGGGGGGGGGGGGGACATAGCCCAATGGTAAAGCACCCGCCTGATGCGTTGTCGGTCTAGGGTCAATCCCCATCGGTGAGCCCATTGGGCTATTTCTCATTCCAGCCAGTGCACCACAAATGGTATATCAAAGGACGTGGTATGTGCTATCCTGTCTGTGAGCCCATTGGGCTATTTCTCGTTCCAGCCTATGCACCACGACTGGTATATCAAAGGCCGTGGTATGTGCTATCCTCTCTGTGGGATGGTGCATATAAAAGATTCCTTGTTACTAGTCCTCTATGACTGTCAATGACCATATGTTTGACATCTAATAGCCGATGATTAATAAGCAATCAATCTGCTCTAGTGGTGTTGTTAAACAAAACAAACTTTAACTTTATGCTTGGGATTGGTGGGGTGATTTAGCTTAGTCGGTAGAATGCTCGCCTGAGGTGCTTGCATTGCAGGATCGAACCACCTCGGTGGATCCATATAACTGATTGTTTTTTTTTCTCGTTCCAAACGATGCACCACACCTGGTAAAAGACTGTGGTATGTGCTTTCCTGTCTGGGGAAAATATCCCTTGCTGCTAATGAAAAAATGTAGCAGGTTTTCTATGATGGCTATGAGTCACAATTACCAAATGTTTGACATCCAGTAGCTGATGGTTAATTAATCAATGTGCTCTAGTGGTGTCGTTAAAAGAAAATAAATTTTAATTTTATGCTTTTGGGGTGGGGGTAGGGGCAGGGTTTCTGTCAAGACTGCACAGAGGGTAAAATTATGTACCCTGTTACAGGGTTTCTGCCAGAGGGTAAAACAGGTATGGCGCCATACCCAAATTTGTTTGTAGATATTTATTTTTTTAAGTTAACTTTTTACAAAATTAATTACTCTTTATCATTACTGTATAATTTTCTTAACCCTAGCCCTAATTTTAACGTATTTTCTTTCTGTGAGAGGCCCCCATATCCCCCCCTATTGACTCTGGTTGTATTCAATTCCATAGTGCCATCCGCACAAATTTCTTTCTGACAGAAACACTTCCTAAAACAGGGCTAGGTATGGCCCTGTGCTTATAAACCTTAAAGTCCAGACTTTAACGTCATGGCAACACCATTCAATTAGCATTACATTAAAGTCTGGACTTTAAGTTTTATAAGCACGGGCCCTGGTTGAGCAGAAAGGTTCGCCAAATTATCCATTAAAATAAATAAAAAAAATAGCTGAAACAAAATATATATTTACGTGAAATTATTTCTCTAAATTAAAATAAAATTTGTCAATTGTTTTTAACATATTTGGCAAGTGCCAGAGCTAGCCTAGATAAAATGTTGGAAATTCATAGATATATTTTTACAATGTTTAGAAAGAAGGAAGGAAATGTTTTATTTAACGACGCACTCAACACATTTTATTTATGGTTATATGGCATCGGTAAATATGGTTATGGACCACACAGATTTTGAGTGAGACAACCCACTGTCTCTACTTCATGGGCTACTCTATTCGATTAGCAGCAAGGGATCTTTTATATGCACCATCCCATAGACAGAATAGCACATACCACGACCTTTGATGTACCAGTCGTAGTGCACTGGCTGGAGCGAGAAATAGCCCAATGGGCCCACTGACTGGGATCGATCCCAAACCGACCATGCATCAAGTGAGCGCTTTACCACTGGACTGCATCTCGCTCCACATTACAACAGAGGAATATTCACCTTTAGCATGACTAGTAGAGATTAAAGTTAATCTCAGCTTTGGGTTTTTTCTTGTGTTTTCTTTTTCTTTATTCCTCATTTTCTTTCTTTTTTCCTTTTTTTTCCACTTTTTTTTTCCTGTTCTTGTATTAGTCATGCCAGGCGACTAAATCAACCAGGATGCAGAGAAAGGTTTTAAACTTTTTGCAGCCTGGTCTGGTTTCTGAGTCAGATTACAGAAACGCAGTGAAAAGGGAAAGAAAAGAGATACAATTTTTTTTTATTCAGTAACACCTCAGCACTTTTTTCTTCAGCTATTTGGAAAGGAAAGGAAAGGAAAGGAATGTTTGTTTAATAACACCTCAGCACATTTCAAACTACAGCTATTTGGAAAGGAAAGGAATGTTTGTTTAATAACACCTCAGCACAATTCAAACTACAGCTATTTGGAAAGGAAAGGAATGTTTGTTTAATAACACCTCAGCACATTTCAAACTACAGCTATTTGGAAAGGAAAAGAATGTTTGTTTAATAACACCTCAGCACAATTCAAACTACAGCTATTTGGAAAGGAAAGGAATGTTTGTTTAATAACACCTCAGCACATTTCAAACTACAGCTATTTGGAAAGGAAAGGAATGTTTGTTTAATAACACCTCAGCACAATTCAAACTACAGCTATTTGGAAAGGAAAGGAATGTTTGTTTAATAACACCTCAGCACATTTCAAACTACAGCTATTTGGAAAGGAAAGGAATGTTTGTTTAATAACACCTCAGCACAATTCAAACTACAGCTATTTGGAAAGGAAAGGAATGTTTGTTTAATAACACCTCAGCACATTTCAAACTACAGCTATTTGGAAAGGAAAGGAATGTTTGTTTAATAACACCTCAGCACAATTCAAACTACAGCTATTTGGAAAGGAAAGGAATGTTTGTTTAATAACACCTCAGCACATTTCAAACTACAGCTATTTGGAAAGGAAAGGAATGTTTGTTTAATAACACCTCAGCACATTTCAAACTACAGCTATTTGGAAAGGAAAGGAATGTTGTGTTAATTAAATCTTTACGGCAAAAGCCCATTCTGAACTATGAGTATAGTATCGCTGCAGAAGCTCACCCTGGATTATTTCCACTTTCACGTTTTAACATACTGTGATGTTTACTTCAGTTTTTTAAATGCGGGTCTTGCTTTCATTGCCATCACTTACGAAAGAAAACCATACAAAACATATTGTTTATTATCTTATAATATATTTTTCTGTACTGTTATTTTTGTTTTTTGTTTTTATTTAAAGTTTTAAGTATTACATTGTTACTAATGTCTTAGAAAGAAAACCCACTACATTTGTTTTGTTACTAGTCAAGGATCTGTTATATGCACTATGCCATAGACAGGATAGCATGTACCATGGCGTTTGATATACCAGTTGTGGTTCACTGGCTGGAATGAGAAATGGCCCAATCACACTCGCAGTGAAATAATTGTATTCAGTGTATATGCCTAAAATGCAAGACGCAGACACAACAGAGGAAACATTTGGACCGCACAAACGCGTCACATCCATATGTTTGAGCCTTTGGAATATATTTCCTCATGTTGAAGTCTTACAATAGATTTCCTCTGTAATATGTTGAACAAATTCTATGCATGTTGTAATCGAATGTCTTATGTTTACAATTACATGTGCACTGACGTAAAACAATCATGTTGACAAAAAGAAATGTTTTATTTAACAATGCACTCAACACATTTTATTTACGGTTATATGGCGTCAGACATATGGTTAAGGACCACACAGAGTTTTGAGAGGAAACCTGCTGTCGCCACTACATGGGCTACTCTTTCCGATTAGCAACAAGGGAACTTTTATTTGCGCTTCCCACAGCCAGGATAGCACAAACCATGGCCTTTGTTGAACCAGTTATCAATCATGTTTAAGTCTTACAATATATTTCCACTATAATGTGTTTAACATTTAGTGTACATGTATAAACATTATGGTTGGAGGGAGGGAGGGAGGGATGGATGGATGAATAAGTGGGTGTATTTTTGGGAGGGTGGGTGCATGGACAGATGGGTGAAATGATGGATGGATGGATGGATGTTTAACAGGACTCCTGCCAAAAAAAACCACATCGGCTATTGGGTGTCAAATTATGGTAACGGCAAAAATTAAGTTTATTAAGACAGTATAATAAAGAACTTCAAAATGTACAAATACAAAAATCCAAATATCACAGATAGGTTGGTCAGGTCAGGTCAGGTCATATGGTTTTACGTGCACATTCAGTACAAGCTGTTGTAGCACACGCCTGTCATGGGCGCAGGTGTCAGCCTGGGCTGGCTCCTCCATCCAGGACAGGAAAACGGAATGGGGTGGGTGGGTGGGAGAAGGGACCACTGGCAGATGCAAGAGACTATCAAGAGACTCACCAGGGTTGGTAGTGGATGGGGGCAATATTGAAGTCAAAAAGGATAAGATTTGCGTACATTTTTTCAAGTCATTTTGGTGCGTTTTGGAGAGCTGATGCTTAATTCGAACTTAGTTTGCTCATATAGGTTTGTAAATGAATGTTTGCTGTTTACTGGGGTGTCGTTAAAAAAAATCCTTTCCAGGTAATGTATTCAGACTCCTGGAAAAATGTAAAAAAATGTCCTGGAAAATTAACCAAAATGGTGCTTAAAAGTCATGGAAAATGAAAATGTTTTAAGTGTATGAACCCTGATATAGGTTTGTAAATGAATGTTTGATGGAAAATGAACCAAAATGGTGCTTAAGTGCTGGAAAATGAAACTGTTTTAAGTGTATGAACCCTGATTTAGGTTTGTAAATGAATGTTTGCTGTTTCTGCCTGCAGGTGGCGATGACGTACAGCAGCTGTGTGAAGCGGGAGAAGAGGAGTTCCTGGAAATCATGGCGCTTGTCGGCATGGCGTCCAAGCCCCTTCACGTACGACGACTGCAAAAAGCTCTCCAAGACTGGGTCCAAAACCCACAGGACAGTGAGTGCTAGTTTATAGGTAGTACCAACCCAAATAGTATCCAGCTGGGTCAAAGTTCATGGTGCACCCAGGGTTGATAGAGCAGTTACTACCACAAGTCCTGCCATTGGTGATAAATGTGAGAGTGTCTGGTGTAAAAAAAAAATGTTTTATCCAGGCAAGAAATGTATGCAATTTTATTCCATCTAGTACCACCATGTCAAATAGCCTTGTGCTTGAAACATAAATGGGGTACCTGTTTTAAAAAAAAAAAATTCGCATTGTTTTTCTTCTGGTTATACAGAACATTTTCTTCAGCTAACCTTAATTAATTTTTGACAAAAACCACATTGAGTGGGTACAAGTTTATAATTTTTACTGGGTTTTTGTGATTTTTATGATATTTTAGATCCGTTAAGGGTGATTAAAATTAGGCAAAAATCTAAAAAGTCGTATTTACTTACGGGCATTTGTGGCCAGCTGTCCAGTATTTATGTCCATTATTCCCGATAACACTGGTTTTCTGACCAGAATTTTTTTTTAAACACAAACTACGATTCATATTGCAATATTTGGTGATTTTCATTGTTGGTAAAACGATCAAATTTATTATCAAATTCACTATCACAATCGGCTATTGATCCCTGAAAATTACTGTGACATGCCGCCATTTTTATAAAGCGAAAATACTTGCCGAAAACCTTTTTGAACTAAAAATTCCAAGCTATTTTCCACTGAAAGACAATAAACTAAACTGTTTCCTGTTAAAAACAGTTAAACTAATTCCTGTTAAAATTGCCTTTCATTTAGTAAAGCAAGCACATTAATTACATTTATTTTTATTTTAAAAAATATTTTGTCTTCAATGAAAAAAAAAGTGCACGGACATGGTGAAATGTCCCCAGAAGAGTTTATAAGTCTTTCATGTCTAGGGCAAACACTATCATATAATGTATCTACCTAACCTAACCCCATTGTTTTTCTTCTGTGTTTGTGAATTTAGCATCATTCCAAGACAGCACCAGTCTATCATGTCTTGCAAAATGTCTAGGGCAAACAGTATCATGTAATGTATCTATCTAACCTAACCCCATTGTTTTTCTTCTTTGTTTGTGAATTCAGCATCATTCCAAGGCAGCACCAGCCTGTCTGCGAACCCGGCCCCAGGGAGCATCACAGCGGTGGCGCGCGACCAGCTCCAGGCTCTCGGTTTCTCCTTACATTCCACGCCCCCATCGTCAGTGGTGACCGCTCCGTCGTGGAGCCCCCAGTCTCCGCAGCCCAGTGTGAGCCCGGGCCCACGCGACACACGCAGTCCCTCGTCCAACTCGCCACAACAGAACGATGTCAAGGACGTCAGCATGATTGTGAGTTTACTTTGTTGCCAGTCGGGGGTGGGGGTGGGGTGGGGGGGTGGGGTGGGTGAGAGTACATTTGGGTTGCCGGGCGTTACAGTTGGGTTACCAGGGATACAGTTGGGTTGCCGGGGAGTGGGGAGGGTACAGTTGGGTTACCAGGGATACAGTTGGGTTACCAGGGATACAGTTGGGTTGCTGGGGGGGGGGGGGTACAGTTGTGTTGCCGGGCGTTACAGTTGGTTTACCAGGGATACAATTGGGTTGCCAGGGATACAGTTGGGTTGTCAGGCATGCAATTACTTTGCCGAGGTTACAGTTGTTTTACCATGGCTACACTAATTACAGACAAACCTGATACAGTTGGGTTGGTCAGGGATACAGATATGTTGCCGAGATTCCAGGTTTGTTACCATGGCTACAGTAGATAGAGACAAACCTGTGTTGAGCAGCCACCAAAGGGAGTATCACAAAATGGCTGTTTAAGGCAGGTGGCTGTTTAATATAGGTCATTTTGTATAATATTATTTCACTTGGAAAAATAATAAGTGTGGCTGCTTAATTAACACAGGTTACATGTAGTTTGTACTATCAGGCTGCTTAATACAAGTAGCTTATAGAGCAGGCTTGACTGTTGTAAAAATGTAGCTGTGATGCCACAGCAGAACAACATCAAAAGATGTTAGTATTATTGGGAGTGACATTATTGTACCAGCAGTTGAATGATTGCAGCAATAGTTTCATTACCATAGAAACAGTTACAGCCATAGCAACAAATAATTACTGTTGTAACTATTGTTTTGTTGCCTTAGCGCTACAACTTTGGAGATGTCACCAACTGTTACATTACCATATCAAAATTAAATACAGAATACTAAACGAGTTTGCCTGTCATACCAGTTTTATGAAATCAGTTGACAGTTTTGGTATCTGACGAGCGAAAGCAATACAAATACCAATACTGTTTGATAAAAATGGTATGACAGGCAAGCTAGTTCAGTATTTCATTTATTACAAACCAACTGCAAACAAGCTTCAAATGCAGAAATAAGCAGATGTCGAGATCTACTACATGTTATTTTTCTACGAATTGGGTCAGCAAGTAATCTATGTGACGCTCACGTCACGCCAATATTACACTAGTTAGATACTGAGTGATTGTTATGACATGAGCAATATCTTACACTGACGTGTAATAACTTGATATGCCATAGCAGCAGGTATTGTAACAGTGGGTTGGTAGGAAGATGATTCCTAGAGGATGATTGTTCCATTTAATTGTCCAACACTATATAACTAATTAAAATGTGTTGAGTGTGTTGTTAAATAAAACTTCCCTTCCTTATAGTGTACATTTAAATATTGATAATATGATCTCATTTCACACTGCAGGATGATTTCAACCAAGGGTGTGATGGTGCACCTTTAAATAGTGATAATTTGAACTTTGTTTCACTCTGCAATGAAGGTATTGGGATCGATTCCTGTCAGTGGCCCATTTAGCTATTTCTTCCAGCCAGTGTACCAAAGATCCCTTGCTACTAATGGGAAAATGTAGTGGGTTTCCTCTCTAAGACTATTTGTCAAAATTACCAAATGTTTGACATCCAATACCCGATGATTAATAAATCCCTGTGCTCTAGTGGTGTTGTTAAAACAAACTTTTTTCAACGAACATGTGATAGTGCACCTTTAATTATTGATAATTTTAACTCTGTTTTGCTCTTCCCAGGATGATTTCAGCCAGGGTGTTTGTGGATACTCCCTTGCTGCCACCAGCCAACATTCCCCGTCCCCTGTCTCCGGGGTGATGTGTACCCCGGTCCTTGTGGAGAGCCAGATCAACGCCATCGCGGTTGCCGCCGAGAAACTCGCCAAAGAGTTACCTCCCTTCGAACCTAAAGAGCTCAATATGAAGAAACAGATTAACAGAGATATTCAGGTAAATAAAAAATGTTTTAAAATATTTTTTTATAATAATTGTTCAGCACTTGAGCAATCAAGGGAACGGGATGAGCCCTGTGGTAAAGTCTTGCCTCATACGTGGTCGGTCTAGGATCGATCCCCATCGGTGGGCCTATTGGGCTATTTCTTAAAAATTTTAAATATGTTATAGGAGGAGAGGGAAATGTGACCCCTCATTCTGAGGGGAGACAACTCCTATGACCCCATCTCTTACATCTGCTTCTCAAAATTAATATATTAAATGGCTGAGCAATCAAGGGGGCAGTACAGCCTAGTCGTACAGCTCTCGCCTGATGTGTGGTCGGTCTAGGATCGATTCCCATCGGTGGACCCATTGGGCTATTTTTTGTTCCAGCCAGTGCACCATGACCGGTATAAATGCAGTGGTATGTACTATCCTGTCTGTTGGATGGTGTATATAAAAGATCCCTTGCTTCTAATGAAAAATATCAAAAACGTGTCAATTTCCTTCATTCAAAATGCGCACCTTTTCCGTTAATCCTATGGGACATTAATCCTATGGGACATTAATCCTATGGGACATTTCAAATTCCATAGCACCCAAACCAACCCTTCGCCTGCTACCAACCCCAGTCGGGCTGCTGGTGCTCTCTTGCACCTGCCAGTGCAGGCGGTCCCTTCTCCACACACCCCACCCTTTTCTGTCCTGGACGTAGGACCTGGCCGAGGCTGGTACCGGTGCGCTAAAACAGCTTCTCTGAATGTGCACATTAATCCCTATACCATACCATACCATAATTCAGGCATGTGAGAGCTACGCGCAAATGTGTAAATGCGCTTTTCCATTTCGTCAAAAACCAACAAAAACATGATGTTCAATACTGTTGACCACACACGGTTCATTTGCATGTTTTCACAGTTCCAAGTTTATGAGGTGTGCTTTATATTATAAGTTATTACCAGTTTAGATTTGTTCACATTGAATGCAATTTTTGGCAGTTCCAGGGGTTGCAAACAACAATTTTCCTTCAGGGAGCCTTGAGCGGCCCCTGGACCGAGGCCGCAGTGAGCTTTTTGTTCCAGCCCCTCTCATATCCCTGATAATGAAAAAATGTAGTGGGTTTCCTCAACTCGAGGGGGGTTCAAACTCATGTTCCCCATCTTACATCTGCTCCAAGAAATGAATAAATTAAACGACTGTGTTGTAAATATTTTAAATTTGTGAATTTTTTAGACTGTTATGAGGATGACGGATGAGAATCCAAATCGACTGGAGGAACTGAGAAAATATGCCGCCATATACGGTCGGTTTGATTCAAAACGCAAGAACGATCGTCCAATGTCCTTACACGAGGTAACAGTGCTACTAAAATTGACAATAGTTTTAATTAGTTTAATTTATTGAAAATATGCCGCCATATATGGTCGGTTTGATTCAAAACGCAAGAACGATCGTCCAATGTCCTTACACGAGGTAACAGTGCTACTAAAATTTACAATAGTTTTAATTTGTTTAATTTAGTGAAAATATGCCGCCATATCAGTCTTCGAAATAAGCACCTATCAGTTTGTCCTGACAAGTGATAATCTGCAGGGACAAGCAGAATGTACCTTAGTGGTTGTCCAGTGGACAAGTAAAACATAATTATGTTGCATTTTGAGCAATCAAAAACATTGTTCTTGCTTTTGAATAAAACTAACAACTTATTTGTACGAGTAAAAATATTGATGAATAAGTAGATTTGAAGATGGACTAGTGAAACATTCTGCTTATTTCTGTCACTGCATATACGGCTGGTTCGATTCAAAACAAATAAAACAACGATCGTCCAATGTTGTTACACAAGGTAACATAGTATTACTAAGACTAACAATATTTTTAATTTATTTAATTTATTGAAAATATGCCACCATATATGGCCGGTTTGATTTGTAATGAATAGAAAAATGTAGTGGTGTCCTCTCTATGACACTATGTCAAATTAATTACCAATTGTTTGACATCCGAAAGCTGATGGTTAATATTTTGATGTGCTCTAAAGTTTTAACTTATGTTTGAAGTAACTCCTTGAACTGTTTTACCCATTGGACGATTTCTCGTTCCAGCTAGTGCACCACGACTGGTATATCAAAGGCCGTGGTATGTGCTATCCTGTCTGTGGGATGGTTCATGTAAAAGATCCCTTGCTGCTAATCAAAAAGAGTAGCCCATGAAGTGGCGACAGCGGGTTTCCTATCTTCATATATGTCCGACGCAATATAACCGTAAATAAAAATGTGTTGAGTGCGTCGTTAAATAAAACATTTCCTTCCTTCCTTCCTTGAACTGATTTGTTTTGTAGATTTCCGTCAACGAAGCAGCTGCTCAGCTGTGTCGTCACATGCCCGCGCTCATCACACGTCGGGAAGATTTATTCCCCTTGGCGCGACAAGTCGTCAAAGACAGTGGCTACCAGTATTCTAAAGGTCATTCAAGGTGAGCAATGCATGCTGGGAACAATCTTTAGTTTGCATGTTGGGTGGAGTTTTTTTTCTGCTTGTCTGCTTAAGACCTCTTAACTTTTATACCAAGATAAAAAATGTTATTTGTTGAATATATATTTTACCCAATGTTCTGTATATTGTATAGCCATAATTTCCCTTTGGAAAATATATAATAAAACAAAAAGTTTAGGAATTTGTTAAATATGCTTAAAATAAATAAATAATAAATAAATTGTAACCTTCAAAGTAAAATAAGACACAGGATTTAATTATGCATCATTTGTCGGTGTAATTAACAGGAGATTTTCAATACAAAATGAGATGCGTAACTGCATTTGACTGGTATGTACTACCCTGTCTGTGGAAAGGTGCATATAAAAGATCCCTTACTGCTAATCGAAAAAGGGTAGCCCATGAAGTGGCGACATCAGGTTTCCTTTCTCAATATCTGTGTAGTCCATAACCATATGTCTGACACCATATAACTGTAAATAAAATGTGCTGAGTGCGTCTTTAAATAAAACATTTCCTGCCTTCACTGAACGTAGCTGGTAATTTAAAGTACAATGCAGGAGAAGAAAAATTGCTAAACCTTTTTACGGTATATTAATTATAGTACCTGACATGACAAATAGCATTTATTTTTCTTTTGCTATATAACGAACCGGCCTCGTGGCGTCTACAGGCTGGTAGGTACTGGGTTTAGATCCCAGTCGAGGCATGGGATTTTTAATCCAGATACCGACTCCAAACCGTGAGTGAGTGCTCCCCAAGGCTCAATGGGTAGGTGTAAACCACTTGCACCGACCAGTGATCCATAACTGGTTCAACAAAGGCCATGGTTTGTGCTATCCTGCCTGTGGGAAGCGCAAATAAAAGATCCCTTGCTGCTAATCGGAAAGAGTAGTCTATGTAGTGGCAACAGCGGGTTTCCTCTTTAAAAAAATCAGTGTGGTCCTTAACCATATGTCTGACGCCATATAACCGTAAATAAAATGTGTTGTGTGCGTTGTTAAATAAAACATTTCTTTCTTTCTGGTATATAACGTGAAAAACAGAACTTGACCACAGTCACTTTTTGGACCTTTGTTTTGGCTTCGTACACAATAAATAAAACATATCCAAAGGTAATTTTTTGATATGATATATTTAACAAAAGGTACTTTTTATTTCTTTCCTCTTTTAAAACTTAATTTTTTTTTTTTTCTTCAGAATTATGAAAAATAAAAAAACACTGACCTGTAAACAGTGTTATCTGCTTGTTATAGAAATTTGACAGGGGTCAGTGTTAATAGACCAGTTTTTACAGGCATTGAAATAAGTCGAGACCGGTCGTGAAGTTTGCAATCATATCACACTCGTCGCGCAAGCGCAATTTGTGAGAGGTCATTGCAAACTTCACTCGATGAGGTATAAATCATATTTAACAAAAAACATGAAATATCAGGGTTTCTATGATGTGATTTTCTCGTAATAATATTGGAAATATAAATTTGTCCTAACCTATTTTGTGGTAACCTGTAGATGGGTTACCAGATGCATTGCTTGTTCCTGTCCCAGGACAGGCATGTGCTACAACAGCTTGTTCTAATGTGTACATAAAACCCTATGACGTGACATGACTTGCTTATTTTGATGTGTGCATTACTAATCAGTGTTCGAAAAAAGCACTTGTCCGTTTGTTCTGACGAGTGAAAATCTATTCAGACAAACAAAATATGCCTTGGTGGTTGTCCAGTGGATAAGTAAAACATTTCTGTGCAGTTTCATTTTGAGCAATCACAAACATCATCCTGGTAATTGAATAAAACAATCTATTTGGACAAGTGAAAATATTGACAGACAAATAGATTTCTAGATCTATTTGTCCGGTGGACTAGTAACTTTTTTAGCTTATTTCTATCACTGCTAATCCTATCTGTGGCTGTATGTAGCCCAGTGGTAGAGCGATCGACTGATGCTCTATCAGTCTGTGAATCGATCCTCATTGGTGGGCACATTGGGGTATTTCTCACTACTGGTATGTCAAAGGCTGTGGTATGTGTTATCCTGGTGCATTTAAAAGATCCCTTGTTACTCGTGAAAAAATGTAACGGGTTTCCTCTCTAAGACTATGTGTAAAAATTACCAAATGTTTATTATCCATAATCGATCTTAATTTATATCACTCGATCCTTTGGCTGACGTTACTGTAAGTTTGTAGTGTGCCAATCGATGACGTCTCACAATGACGTTGAAGTGTTACGTCCCACTTGGCATTACTGTAAGGTTGTAGTGTGCCAATCGATGATGTCGTAGTGTTACGTCCCACTTGGCGTTACTGTAAGGTTGTGACATCAAAGTGTTACGTCCCACTTGGCGTTATTGTGGGACATATTACTTTGATATGTACCAAGATATTTTTAACCATATTGGTACTAATTATATTTACTACACTTGTAGCTAAATTATATATTATCATAAATACAAGTGAACTTTCAAATATTAAACCAGTAAGTGTTAAGTATTTTTCTCATTCAGTTTTCAAAATAATTAATTTATCAATTCATGTATTCATTTATTTATTAAGCATGATATAATTAATTTATTTATTATTCATTTATTCATTTATTCATTCATTCATTCATTTATTAAGCATGATATAATTAATTCATTTATTATTCATTTATTCATTCATTCATTTATTAAGCATGATATAATTAATTAATTTATTATTCATTTATGAATTCATACATTCATTTATTCATATGTTTATTAAAGGCATACTGTCACGGATTTAAGGACCTTATTTCTCTTAAAAATTGATAATAATTGAAAATTACATTAATCTTTGAAAACCAAATCTAGCTATCGCATCACTTTAATTGAACCATGATGGAGTGAAATCCATGTCAATTCTCTTGGAAAATGTAGTTTTTGAATTATGGACCATTGCCATAATTCAATTATTTTCACAAATTATCATTAATAAGTGCACTATGGTGGTTATGTAGATGTTTGAATAAAGTACATTTAGGGGGAAATTAATTATATTTTTGTTCAGGTAATACTTTGTTATGCCATTTAATAAGTCAGTGGTCTGTGACAATATGCCTTTAAGCATGGTATAGTCCAAGTTAATTGAAATACTGCTTTCTATCTTTTGCATGTTAGTGTTTTCAGTCAACTAAATAGGATAAGCAATAAATGTAGCAGGGTTTTTTTCCTCACTCTCACTCTTTTATTGTGTTTTAATTTGTACAAATTCTTTGTGGTTTGCAACACATGTACATATAAAAAAATATAAAAAATTGTCAAATGTATATTAGCAGGAAAAATAACTTTTGTTGTATTTGAATTTTTATTACTAGTATTAAAATATGCAAGTTTGTGCATGAAACTTGCAAAACAGTTACATTTTACAAATATTTTGGGATGTACAAGTAAAAATTGTTATTTACAAGGAGAGACACCAGTGATATATTTATAATAATTATCCATTTTGTGGATTAAAAAAAACAACTAAAAACACTGACTCACAAAGGGAGACAACTCCATTATACTTAAAAACATTTCCAAATATCCATATTTTTTTACTCTTTTTTTTTTCTTTCTTTTTTTTGTTCTTAGATTTAATTCATCTAAAATGTGGGGGTTTTTAAACACAATTTTTCCATTAATTATTTTTTTCAAGGAAGATAATTCTGTTATTACTAAAGGTAACTGTAAAAAAAAAATAATTCTGGGCTGCTTCTGTAAGTTGTATGACTTTACATAGCGGGGACAAATCTAGATTCAGCAAACAGTGTTTCATTCGTTGTGCACAGAGTTAAAACCCCTCACTGTCTATACTAAGCATGATGACGTCTTCCTAACAACTAATTCCGATCTATTGACTAAAAAACATTGCTCTTCCTCCTAACAAAGAGTGTTACTTCTCTTTCCATGTATTGTTTTTAAAGATTTTCCACCATTTTTCATTTTCCTACAGGGAGGGCCAAACGAAAGACGTAAATCTAAGGTAAATACATGTAAATGCATGGTTTATGTATGATAATTTACATCTTTGGTTCTTAGAATTAGAATTTGCTTTTCGTGTCCGATAATTATGCTTAGTCGAATAAGGGGTTTTAATTCTGGCTTAAGAAGGAAGGAGAATAAGAAATACTTGTGTACAAATATTCACATGTATAATCATTATTTATTCCCTGTATACATTTAGTGCATTGCATTGTTATATAAGTTAATACAGGATTTACATGTAGGTCTATGGTTAAATTCTCATCTCAGATAGTAATGGTTGAAAGATTGATTCCCCAATACCCTCCTCGCCCCCCCTCGCCCATAATTCTAGACAGAGCTTCACAAAAAGGAATAACTAGAGCCATGGTATGTGCTGTCTTGTTTAAATTTAGAAGTAGTGGTATGTTTCTTCTCTCATTATTATAACCAGTATAGCCTTACTGTATAGCTATGGTGCTGGGGTGTTCAGTTTATAACAGGGTTTTTTTAATGGAACAAAATGATGTGGTCTATATTTAACCACTAATAGCTGCTAATTTAACAATGTGCTGGGGTGTTCAGTTTATAACAGGGGTTTTTTAATGGAACAAAATGATGTGGTCTATATTTAACCACTAATAGCTGCTAATTTAACAATGTGCTGGGGTGTTCAGTTTATAACAGGGTTTTTTTAATGGAACAAAATGATGTGGTCTATATTTAACCACTAATAGCTGCTAATTTAACAATGTGCTGGGGTGTTCAGTTTATAACAGGGTTTTTTTAATGGAACAAAATGATGTGGTCTATATTTAACCACTAATAGCTGCTAATTTAACAATGTGCTGGGGTGTTCAGTTTATAACGGGGTTTTTTAATGGAACAAAATGATGTGGTCTATATTTAACCACTAATAGCTGCTAATTTAACAATATGCTGGGGTGTTCAGTTTATAACAGGGGTTTTTTAACGGAACAAAATGATGTGGTCTATATTTAACCACTAATAGCTGCTAATTTAACAATGTGCTGGGGTGTTCAGTTTATAACGGGGTTTTTTAATGGAACAAAATGATGTGGTCTATATTTAACCACTAATAGCTGCTAATTTAACAATGTACTGGGATGTTCAGTTTATAAGGTTTTTTTAACAGAACAAAATGATGTGGTCTATATTTAACCACTAATGGCTGTTAATTTAACAGTGTGCTGGGGTGTTCGTTTTACAAGTTATTCGGTATCAGAACAGTATGATGTGGTATAATGTCACGGGCAGATCCAGGAGTTTTTAAAGAATGGGTGTGATATTTTTTAAAGGGAGTTAAATCATGTATGTATTAAATCTAGTGTGTCAGTGTTACATGTTTAACATAAATTATCTATTAGTTTTTAGGAAGGTGTTTGAGATTTAAAAAGGGAGGATGAAATATGTGTTTTTCTTTTTCATTTTTACATGACTTTTATATTTTAAAAAATACTGTTTTAAGGGTGATGCACACACACCTGCACCTTTACTGGACCTGCCCTTGTGTCAGATGATTGTTTACTGGGGGGTTTTCTGTTGGCTCGCATGCAAGGCACTGAGTCAGTTAATAAATTGACATTTGAATCATACTAAACAAATACAGTTAATAAATTGACATTTGAATCATACTAAACAAATACAGTTAATAAATTGACATTTGAATCATACTAAACAAATACAGGAATATCATGCTTCCATAGTTATTTTTTATGCATTTCAGTTCTTACGTCTTTTTTTTTTCTTTTTTTTTTCTTTTTTTTTACTTTTACTTTATTATACTTGAGAATTAAAGCAGTTTTAACTTTTGGAAAAAATGTTTTAATTATGTTTAGTGCGAGTGCGAATAATTTTTACATGCTCATATACCACTAGAGTTTCGAGCATGTCCGTCCCGGGGCCTGTCTCTGGATAGCCAGAGACTTGCTCTGGGACAGAAAAAATTAAGGGGACAATTTTGAAATTTACATCCAAAAATTAATTAGTGGGCCTTTAAAATTTTGATGCGCATCTCAAATTAATAATTAATTTTGAAGGACAGTCCAAAAATAAATAAGAGAAAGAAGAGAGGATCGGACTATTTAATAATATTTAAAAAAAAAGAGGTAATTTCGACATAAAATTTTGAACGAAGGTCTAAACATGTCCGACCTATATGTCCACGTGAGTGGCCTCGTTAAGGCCGTTAGGGTGCAGAGGCTGAGCCTATGGCGAGCTGAGGAGTGGTGTCACACTCAAGGACGGGAGCAGATGACGTCTCGTGGCCAAGTCTTGGAGGACGACTTTGTAGCCGGTGCCGCAGATCGTCTTGATGATTTGATGGATGGTGTTGTTGTCCATTTCTGTCAGTAAAATCGCTTGGCGGTAGATCTTCTGGCGCCGGTGGGTAACGATGAGTCCCGTCCTGTTCTCTTGTAGCCTGAGTGTGTGGAGCTCATAGTGGCATCCGTCTGGTAGTGGTTTCCAGTTCTGGTTGGAAAACCAGCCCCTCAGCTTCGCTGTATCCGTGGTGTCACCCTGCACATAGTAGTGAAACTGAGCCTTGAGTTTCCCCAAAGCCAAGTGCCAGTCATCCTTGCGTGCAGGGGCGTGAGGCTGTCGCGCTGGCTGGACTGAAGGAGATGTTGCCTTCCTCTTTCCAGCCGCCGTCGCACCAACAACATCCACATGCGGCTCAATGGGAGCGGTCTGTAAAGTCGACTGCTGCACCGGAGCAGGCATGGGCATAGAAGTCAACACAGGAGGCGGCGGCGGCGACTGGGTCATGGCGGTGTCCAGCAGGCCTGCCGTAGCGTCAAAGGAAGTTTCCGATAGTGGAGTCGTCTTCGCTGGTGGTGAAGTAGTGGGGGGAGGCGACGCAGAAGGGACTGCCGCTTGCGGTTGAGCCGCCCCTTTGATCCCCCATGTGCCGTCCCTGGCGCACATTCCTTCTTCCTTCCTCCTCTTCTCGTCTTCTTCTTAGAGTCCGCGGCGCCGTAAACCAAAGTCACCGTCGCCAGTGACCCGGTATACGCGGCGCGGAACTCTAGCAAAGTCCCAAACGAAGCTATCATACCTCCCAGGTTGGGTAAATCGAGAGCACAAGGTACAGCGTCTTGTCTCATCGCGAGCTCGAGTCGGAATTTCTTATGTTTAGTAATATTTTGATGATGATATAAATGACCATTCTTCATTGAGCTTCATTTATTGTTTATAGCCTTGTAAAATTATTTAGATTTTTCTGAGATGCAGCAAAGTAATTATTTAAATAAGCTTCCATATTTTATGAATTTCATTTGTCTATGCTTTTACGAGCTAATATTAACTGAAAAGGCTTCCATATAAGTTCATGTTTCGACTCATTTTGCCGTTTTTGTTAGTTCCAAGTTAAAATAGTTTAGATAAAATATTAAAATGTATAATGTTGTAAATTTTATTTTATCTAAAATAAGGGGTTCTTTTTATAGGTATTTTGTTACAATTAAAATAATGAATATTTTCAATAAATTATATTTTGTTATATTTAAGTTGAAGAATAAATTGAAATCTTGAGGCAAAATTATCTATTCTATATGTTATGATTAAATAAACTTAATCAAAAATAAAAATTAAAATGTATTATCAAATTTTTCTAAAAAAAAAGTTCTGAAATGCAGGTTTTCCAGTGAGTATTAGACAAAATAATAATAACATGCTAAACAATAAAGATACATTAAACAATAAAAGGACTGTTTCTTAAATTAGCATTTCGCCAAATAATTAGCATTCCGTTTGACAAATGACAATTTAAAAAAAAAAAATATTAAATTGTTCATTTATGGGGATGACATGCAGCTTCGCACTCTTTGACGAGTAAATTTTCTAATTTATCTCTTCAGGGCTCGAACTTAAGAATTAGTCTCCCAGAGCAATGTTTAAAAGAATTGCTATGGGTGAAACAGTCCACTGACGGCAATTTTGAGCCTGCCTATGGCAATTGTTTTAAAAGTGACATTTGCAGAAAATAAACCTGACTGAAAGGCGATCTTGTTATATGTAGACATCTTTTAAATGTGCAAATGTTAAATATTGGCAGACAATGCATACCAGGTGTATACATTTCGCCATTGTTGAGGAGCTTTACCGACGGCACAAAAGTGCCCTTGGTGATGCTCTCTACCTATGGTAATTTATATCTCAATGACGGCAAATGCGGTCAGTGCCGGCATTAAGTTTGAGCCCTGTGTCTTCTTTTTTTTTCATTATCATTTTTTTCAGACAAATGAATAATTTTCAGAGTTACTTCCCCTTACCAACATCGTATTATTTGATCTTAGAATTTCACCAAACATAGATTGCTTGATTTAAAAAAAAAAAAAAAAAAAATTAAGTTTAAAATACATTTTTAAAAAGAAGGGATTTTTTCATCGTTTAAATACATGAAAGAAGATACAACAGAAAACTTGAAATTGTAATCAAATATAGCAGCACTCTGAAATAAACATGTTAATTTGTATGTTTACTAACAAGTCATAGAGACAAAATCTTTTACTTTTTGTTTGTTTTTGGTTCAGATTAAATCCAGAGAGACAAGAATTGCATCTGTCAAGGTAACTCAGTTTGAATATTTTACTAGCCTCATATTCACTGCTTTACACGTTTCAGCTTTATTAAATAATATAAATAACTGCTAATTAATACTACACACTAATATTCAAAGTAGACTGGGTGACAGTACATTACAGATGTGGGTGGTATATATATGTGTGTGTGGGTGTGTGTATATACGTATATACATATATATATATATATATATATATATATATATATATATATATATATATATATATATATATATATATATATATATTATTTAGATAAAATATTAAAATGTATAATGCTGTAAATTGTATTTTATCTAAGATCAGGGTTTTTTTAAAAGTATTTTGTTACAATTAAAATTTATACTATGGGTGAATACTGGTATATGTCATCGGCCATTCTTTGTTTCTACAAACTGATCTTTAACCCATGGGAATCACGTGACTCATTCTTTCGTAAGGTGGGGTAAAGTCTGTGGTTAAAATTCTGTCCTTTACTTGACTGGTGATAGTGTTTGGGCTAACTGACGTCACCGGCATTCGGTGCTGAAGGAAATTAATATTTTCACTAAATTTATATAATTTTGCAGTTTTCATTTAAACTTTTCTCCTATAAACGTATTTCCCTTTATGGTATGTAATATTTAAACATCATTTTTAAGTAAAAAGGAATACTTTGTTATTGGCACCCCAGCACATTTTAACTGTTATGACATAAGGATTGAGAGAAGAAATATCTCACATAGACTACACATAACATAGTAAAGCAAGAGGTCTTTTATCTATACTTTCCCACAGAAAGCACAGCATAATACCACAAAGCCTACGCATAATATATGTTATGCGTAGCCTATGTGGTATTATGCTGTGCTTTCTGTGGGAAAGTATAGATAAAAGACCTTGCTGTACAATGTTATAGGCTACGCATAACATTGTATAGCTAGAGGTCTTTTATCTATACTTTCCCACAGAAAGCACAGCATAATACCACATAGGCTACACATAACATTGTACAGCAAGAGATCTTTTATCTATACTTTCCCGCAGAAAGCACAGCATTATACCACAGCGGTATTTAGCTCAGTCGGTTGAGTGCTCGTTTGAGGTACTTTCGTCACTTGATCGAACTACCTTGGTGGATCCATGGAACTGATTGGGGGTATTTCTCATTCCAGCCAGTGCACTGCGACTGGTATATCAAAGGCTGTGGTATGTGTTATCCTGTCTGGGGGATGTTGCATATAAAAGATCCCTTGCTGCTAATTGTAAAGAGTAGCCCATGAAGTGGTGACAGCGGGTTTCCTCTCTCAATATCTGTGTGGTCCTTAACCATATGTCTGATGCCATATAACCGTAAATAAAATGTGTTGAGTGCGTCGTTTAATAAAACATTTCCTTCCTTTCTTCTTGAGACATTTACCATAGAACCACGTTAGCTCTATGATTGTTTTAAGCATGATAATATGCTATTATGTGTTGTATTGCAGTAAGTTTAAAGGCAATACCAGCCTCGGTGGTGTCGTGGTTAAGCCATCGGTACATAAGTCTGGTAGGTACAGGGTTCTCAGCCCGGTACCGGCTCCCACCCAGAGCAAGTTTTAACGACTCAATGGGTAGGTGTATGGCCACTACACTCTTCTCTCTCACTAACCACTAAGAATTAACAACTAACCCACTGTCCTGGACAGACAGCCCAGATATCTGAGGTTTGTGCCAATGACAGCGTGCTTGAACCTTAATTGGATATAAGCATGAAAATAAATTGAAATGAAATGAAAATTAAAGGCAACGTATCGCCTTTTCTGTTCTGAGTGGTTTCTTTTCATACACTGTTTATATATCAGTTTTAAATTTTTAAAGGCAACCTGTCAAAGATTTAAGGACCTTACTTCTCTAAAAATTAATAATAAATCAAAATTACATTAATTTTTACAGACCAAATCTAGCTATTGCATCACTTTAATTACACCATGATGGAGTGAAATCCATGTCAACCCTCATCTTCATAAATCAAGGCTAATATTCATTCCTCGTATTCAGCCTTGATACATGTAGTCAAGATTACTGATATGGACTACTAGCGCCCTCTATTGGAAGAAAACTTTGTAACACCGATTATGTCCCTTACACGATGACATCGCTGACCAATCACAGCATCGGTAACATGTGACAATCTTGAAAGCAATATCAAAAATTAACCGCCGGACGCTGACGCTGCCATCTTTGTTTACAATAACAAGGGAATCTATAAGGAGCGTTGCGATTCGTTGCAATCAGATCTCATCGCATCCAATGAAATTTAAGCATTTTGTGGCACGATTTCTTGACGACATGTATCAAGGCTGAATACGAGGAACGAATATTAGGCTTGATTTATGTAGATGGTCAACCCAATCAGCAATGTTAGTTTTTGAATTATGGACCATTGCCATAATTCAATTATTTTTACAAAATATCATTAATAAGTGAAGTATGGTGGTTACGTAGATGGTTGAATAAAGTACATTTAGGGAAAACCCAAATATATATGAAGAGTTCAGACGCAAAATGCGATATAAACTATTTTCTTTCTAGTTTTTAGTTAAAGCCATTATTGTATGTCAGCAAGGGCTAATCGTAGGCCCGCTGATTTGCTGCAAACGTGATTGATCCTTATGAAATTGTATTGGGTAAATCCCGGGGGGGGGTTTTAAAAATCAAAACGCGATATACGCCAATTGAAAAAATCATTTTACTCAAAATTAAAAATGGATATATCGCGTTTTGTGCCTAAACTCTTCATATATTTTTAAGTAATACTTTGTTAGGCCATGTAATAGGTCATTGGTCTGTGACAATATCCCTTTAAATGTTAACAATATCTTCAGTAGGAATTGAGGGGGGGGGAGGAGGTTTGGGGGGGTTGGGGCAAAATCTTATTCTTTTTGTTATTTGTGTTGTGGGACCAAGTGTATTAGGATATACTTTTGGGGTGTACATCCATCCGTCTGTCCATCTTTCTCTTTGTCATTGTTTTGTGTATCAATTCATTGAAATCGTTTTAACTGTGTTTATGACAAAATATTAAATATTTCTGTGCTGTTCTGATTATTAAAAATAAAAGTTTCGCTCTTCTGTCCAATATTTCTATATCTCTGTAAGTACAGTGATTTTCATAATTAATTTTTAAATATTTGTTGTTGCTTTTTTAATTTATACTATCAGTTACAGTAAAAAAAATCCACCCCAATATTTAAAACTTTAAATATGAAATAGTTGTTTACAACTGAAGTATATCAAGACAAAGAAGTTTAACAATTTGGTCCGATACTCGGCCACTGGCTGTGTCAGAGACTGGACGTGGGATGGACGTGCCTGGACCTCTTTTGGGTATAGGCACATAAATAAAGTAACACTAACAGTAACAGCAATCTTGTAAATGAAAACTTGTTACTTTCAAAGTGAATTCAGACACTGGATTTAATGATGCATCTTTTGTCAGTATGAGTAACGGGAGATTTTCAATTACAAAATGAAATATGTGACCGTCTTGTCACTGAATGTAGTTAGGGAGTTAAATTGCAATGCATTAATACCAAATTGCTATACTTTTTTAATTTAGTATATGTGGTCTGGGTAAACAGGGGAGGTAATTGCTTAAAAATAAATTGTTTTGGTCTCACTACATTAATGTAGCTGTCCAAGTTAATTTAGGCTTTTCAAGAGCATTATCTTAGCAGTACAAGGGAGTTAACTTAGCTGTCCAAGGGGGTTAACTTAGCTGTCCAAGGAATTAAGTGTTTATTTAGAAAATAAAAAAAATTGAGACTGGGGTATTGTGTTTTGATGTTGTCATGTTGGCCTTAATGTATTGGACATGTGGATTTAAAACAAATATTTTTAATTATTATTATTACATATCTAGGGTTTAAGCTGGACACCATTAATAAATTAATAGCAACTTAACGAAAATTTTAAGCTAAATTCAGTTAATATTTAGCTAAACAAATTTTTTTACTTTTAAATAGCTGTACACCTACAAATAGCACTCTTGTTTTCAAATTAGCTTTTCGGCAAATTCATAATGACATACATTCACCATGTTCAACTTCAAATCACATTTGTCAGTTTGGCAAACAACAGCTTAAACTCTGATATACTATTTATCAAATGCCTTGAAAAGATAATATAATGTGAACTAAAATAGAGTAAATAAAACTTGTTGGTCATGCATGTTTGATACTGTCCCAGGGCGGCAGACATGGTTGTATCGTCAAAGAAACCTCGACTTGATCCTGTTTTCCAGAGAAACTTCGACGCCTACCGCAAGAACGTGAAGCCAGACATCGATCGGACTCGCGCCAAGGTGAGATACATACATATACCCTACTGGTGAGATACATAAATATAATATGTACTCTATAAAAGTTATTACTGGAGGAAAATGATCTACAAACATCACACCTGCTACACCTTTTAGTTGTGAACTTGACCATCAACATCATTCTTCCCTTTGTTGTTCTTCCTGCAAATTTATCACAACAGTGCAGTGTATATATATCACCAGAAAATACTGTTTCTACTCTGAACTAAGAGAATTTGCTGCTAATATGATGTGTATCTCAGTGATGCAGTGGATAAGCTATTAGATATAAGGCGGGTAGGTAAATTGCCTTTATGTCCCAAACTAAGAACTCTTAAAACTGTGAACTGTCAGATAGCCAACCGTAGTGTTAATGGACTTTTTTGGTGGGGTGGGGGGGGGGGGGGTGGATACTGAGTATGTGTCCCATCAGACGAAATGGGTGTGGAGAGAAAGAGAGAGTTGAGCACGTTACAGATTATTTCCTTTTCTTTTTTTAATTGCACCATTTATAACATTTTTGCCAGCTGTTACTGTTTCAGTACATTTCATTTTCAGGAACGAATCACAGCAATAAATCACCACATTACTCAACTGAAATATAGAGAGGAGGATATTAAAATCCAGATTAACGTAGCAAGGAAAGCGGAGGATAAAACGCTGGTTTCCAGTTTACATTCGGAACTGGAAACGGCGAAGGCGAAACACATTCAACTCTTAACGGAACAAAGTAAAATTGTGTCGAAACTGAAGCAGCTAGAACGGTGAGTTTGAATGCAGGGTTCGTAGCCGTCTTGAGATTCCTTGAAAGTCTTTCAATTTGAAAACATTATTTTTTGGTCTTTGAAAGTCTTTGAATTATAATAAGTCTTTAAAAGTCTTTTTAAGTTCTCACAAATCATAGCCAAAGCAGCTGCATGCATTTGATATTTTCCTGTTACAAGATTTAGTCTGTCGTGATGCATGTAAAAAAGCTCAACTGTTTGCTATGGACAGCAACATAAACAAACTGATTTGGTATTTTTATCGCATTCTATTGTCTTTGACCACTGTGTAACAAAAGTCTTTGAAAGTTTTTGAGTTTGTTTGGTCTTTAAGGCTATGAACTCTGGATTGGCATACCAAGCAACTAGCAACATTAAAGTCTCACTTTGGTCTTTAAGGCTATGAACTCTGGATTGGCATACCAAGCAACTAGCAACATTAAAGTCTCACTTTGGTCTTTAAGGCTATGAACTCTGGATTGGCATACCAAGCAACTAGCAACATTAAAGTCTCACTTTGGTCTTTAAGGCTATGAACTCGGGATTGGCATACCAAGCAACTAGCAACATTAAAGTTTCACTTTGTCTTTCTTCTTCTTTATACTTCTTTCCGTGCTTATTTCAAATTAAAGTCCCAGACCTTAGTTTCAACCCGTGAAAATGGACACTTAAGTTTGGCTAATCTACAAACCTGTTACACAGATCTGGATAAAGTTACAATACATGAAACAAGAGTATGTGACATTAAAAAAAGACAACTTTAAAATAGTCCACAGCTATAGTCTCCATAACCGTTACTTCTCAGAGGTATGTGTCTTTTTAAAAATATGAAAAATGCATTTTGTGGTATATGAAACAGCAGGATGACCAGAAACACTTCGGATGTACGGAAATACATGCAGATAATCTAAGCAATAAAATCTAAGCAATGTCTGATTTCAATTATCAAAAACGTCTCTAATAATAAAAAATACACTTGTGTTTAAAAACTAGGGTCTGTCACTTTATGGTTCAAGCATGCTGTCCTAGGCACACACTTAGCTATCTGGGCTGTCTGTTCAGGACAAAGGTTTAGTGACTAGTTGTTGGTGGTTAGTTGTTGGTGGCTAGTTGTTGGTGGCTAGTTGTTGGTGGCTAGTTGTTGGTGGTTAGTTGTTGGTGGCTAGTTGTTGGTGGCTAGTTGTTGGTGGCTAGTTGTTGGTGGTTTGGTGGTTAGTTGTTGGTGGCTAGTTGTTGGTGGCTAGTCATTGGTGGCTAGTCGTTGGTGGCTAGTCGTTGGTGGCTGTCGTTGGTGGCTAGTCGTTGGTGGCTAGTCGTTGGTGGCTACTCGTTGGTGGCTACTCGTTGGTGGCTAGTCGTTGGTGGCTAGTCGTTAGTGGCTAGTTGTTAGTGGTTAGTGGTTAGTTAGAGGGAAGTCAGTGTAGTAGTCTTACACCTACCCATTGAGTCGTTAAACTTGCTGTGGGTGAGAGCTGATGCCGAGCTGCGAACCCAGTACCTACCAGCATTATGTCTGATGGCTTTAACCACGACACCACCGAGGCCGGTACCGGGTTGTGAACCCAGTACCTACCAGCCTTAGGTTCGATGGCTTAATTACTACATCACCGAGGCTGGTTTATTATTACTGTAAGCATTCTAGCGACTGAAACAGTCAATTTCAATAATTAAATTTCCGTTTTATTCATTACCACATAATGTCATCCCATTGGTCCAGACGTAACAACGTGAATTTGTTCAATTCTCGATGAATGAAAAAAGTATGTCGTCAGGGAACATCGTATTTGATGACGTCATTTTATATGGGCAAGTTGTCTTATTGAGAGTTACTGTTCATGGACCAAAAATAATTCCAAATAAAGTATGCACTTTAAGTGTTATTATAAGCAAGTATGATTCAAATTAATTATAAGTATTGTCTGTTATTTATTTTTACGTTCATCTGGGTATGAACCAAAAAAATTAATCTGCAAACTTATTTGAGAATGGCTTTGCCGATTCAGACAGTTTGCAGATGATTTTTGTTTTGTTCATACCCCGATGAACGTAAAAGAACTAATACAATCCTTAATTGGTTTAGCTTTCAAAGTAAACTTTCAACCATCTAGTACAATGAGCTTGATTGGCTTATCTTTCATAGTATCAAGTCAATTTTCAATCAAATTGAAACAGTGAGTTTGATTGGTTTATCTTTCATAGTATCAAAGTAAATGTTCAAGCAAATTGAAACAGTGAGTTTGATTGGCTGAGACATAATGTAAACTTTCAGATATCTAGAACAGTGAGTTTGATTGGCTTAATTATGAAAGCAAATTTTAAACCATTGGAATAATAAGCCTATGCATACAGAGTGATTGACACAGTTTTGTTTTGCCTGAATTAATATACAAAACTAAAAAGCTGGTCAAAATACGGGTCAACATACACCTAAACTACTGGTTAACATACACCTAAACTACTGGTTAACATACACCTAAACTACTGGTTAACATACACATAACATAAACCAGCATGACTGTCCAAGGGAAAGCACTCTTGATTTTAATGAACGCAGGGCTGCACAGATCATTTAGTTCACAAATGTGTCATCTTGGATAGGTGCTTGTGTAACCCATTTGCCTTACATGCATTACATTTTTTTTTTTTAAACATAAAAATTATTTTATTTCATTATATGCAATTTTTCAATAATAAATTTTGTAGTGTTTTATATTTGAAAAAAAAAATTGTTTATGCAAAAATATGTATAATCCATTGATCGGCGAAGCAAAATTCAATTTATGTAACCTGAAAAGTAATTTTTATCTTTCTATAGCAAAGTCAAAAGGTATTACTTTTTTGACAGCTAAGTTAACTTTTTGCGTTTCGGTCCATTTTTCACAAACTACAAATCCTACCTCTATGAAACTTCAGGGATTGAAATAATTGGTCAACTGGCCACCAATGACTTGATTTTTTAATCCGCACCGAGAAGAAAAAAAACTGTTAATTGCACAACCTTTAACTAGAAATTGCATTCAGTGTCATAAGTACAGTAACAGCACTTTATTCAGGGACAGACAGTTTTAACATGTATAATGTAAAGTGTTTATTTATTTTTGTTTCAGATATGAACAGTTATCGAGTGATCCAGGTGAGAGGATTAAACTTATTTTAAAAAACAACACACATACTGAACAACAAAAGATATGCAAATATTTTGTTAATATATATATATATTTTTTTTTTTTTTCAACATAAAATTAATTCGGTAAATTAATAGACTGTTGAAATGGACCTAGAGTGTGCACAAGACATCGATAGTTTTTAATAATCACAATAACCAATGGGATTCAAACATAACAATTTTGAATATATTGAAGAAAAGTAATTGAATATATCTTTTTCATCTATCACCCTCTGCCTATCATTCTTTCTATTTTACTTCGTCAGATGGCTAACAAACTCGTCGTCAGATATGAAAATTTGTTTGGCCTAGTAGGGAACACCTGTAGGGTTTCCATGACTACTGTAGTATTCGGGCATGGGCCGAGTCTAGCAGGACTCTAGTACCTGTGCAAGGAAGAGCACTCGCATTTAATATAATTTTTTTACTTCATTTTCCCATGTTTGCCTCCGGTTACATTATAGGGCTATTTGACATACCGGTACAAGGAAAACAATAATGGAATGCAATAAAGTGGCATGATTTGGCATCCATGTCCAGCGCTGGAATTCGGATGCTAAATGCTCTTTTACTTTATTCCTTAGTCTCATTATTATATAGTGTAAATGTCGGGTACTCGGGGTCCGGGTCGAGTTTGACCCTCGAGTACTCGAGTCTGATATTTTGGACTCCTGGAGGCCCTAGACACCTGTGTTGCTTTAGCAGTACTCTCAGAATGTGTGTTGATAAAATAATTTCTCAATATTTCACTTCGTTAGACAGCTAACAAACTCGTCTTGAACTTAGGAGATAAGAGAGTTTGTTGGGCCCGGTAGTGGACATACATGTAGCACTGTGGCAGTACTCTCAGAATGCTTGTTAATAAAATAATTTCTCGGTATATTTTTACATTAATAATTTCTCGGTATATTTTTACATTAATAATTTCTCGGTATATATTTACATTAATAATTCCTTGGTATATTTTTACATTAATATAATTCCTTGGTATATTTTTACATTAATAATTTCTCTATATATTTTTATTAATTTTTACATTAATAATTTCTCTGTATTGTTTACATTAATAATTTCTCTGTATATTTTTACATTAATAATTTCTCTGTATATTTTTACATTAATAATTTCTCTGTATATTTTTACATTAATAATTTCTCTGTATTGTTTACATTAATAATTTCTCTGTATATTTTTACATTAATAATTTCTCTGTATATTTTTACATTAATAATTTCTCTGTATATTTTTACATTAATAATTTTTTTGTGGGCCTATATTTTTTACCTTAATAATTTTTCTGTATATTTTTCCAGATTCCAGTCTCTCATCAAGCAATTCTCATGACCTGGCGACAAGCGTTCTGCGTCAGACAGCCAACAAGTTGGTGCAGGAGACTCTGTTTGACGAGGGTCTGCGCATCGCCCAGCAGTATGGCATGGCTGACTTCGCTGAGGAGCTCAAGGGTCTGCAGACGCAGAAAACTCCCAGTAACCACGACGAGGGAGACTCAGAATCGGACAACTCGTGCAGTCCCACACCGAGTGATGACGAAAACAGTAACAGCGCGACGTCGCATAATAACAGCAACGAAACGATGATGACGACGATGTGTGGGAATGAGAAAGACGATTTAATAAAGAAGGAAGTTGACGTTGATGAGGATGAGGATGAGAATGAGGAGGATGTTCAGATTCGGGAAAACGGGACGAAAAAAGTGCACGATCTGAGGTGCAATAAGAAAATAAATAATGTGAAAACGGAAAAAGTTCCTTCGCATAAAAATAAGGCAGCTAGTCAAGATAGAAATGGAGATGTTCAGAGTGGCGATGATGGGGATGATGATGACAATGATGGGGGTGATGATAGTAATAATGATATTGAAAATGACAATGGCAATTCGACAGAAAAACGTTCCAAACTGCCATCACTCGGGTTCAGTACAGATTTGTTACAAAAGAAAATGGTGGAAAACGGGGATTGAGGTGGTTGCTACAGCAACATCTGCTAATGTTTATGATGAGTTCTTCGAGTTTCTCTCTCTCTTAATGAAAATGCATTCTAAATTGAAAATGAGGATGAAAGGGCAAAACAAAATGACTGAATTTTTTTTCGTGATGACTATACTATCAGGCAGTTATTAAATGGATATTGATAGAGTTGCTATAGCAACGCTGCTACATTGAGTGTCAAGTTGCTACGAAGGGCTAGGTTCTCATGTGTTCCTTTCCTTAAAAAAAAAAAAAAAAAGATTTTGTAAATTTTGAATGAGAATACGAGAACCCCTTGACTGAATGTGATGTTGTGTGTGATTAATATATTGATAAATCAGATTACTATAAATTGGAGATACCCTTGGTTGCTGTGGCAACAGATGACTTGGCTGCTATGGCAACAGTGCTTTGTCTGTTTACGAGGTGTTGTACTTGCTTCCCGTGTTGATTGCTTCAGATTGAATGAAAGAAAGAAAGAAAACACTCATCAACCTGTCTTAAATAATTATAGGATATTAAACGAGCTTACATTTCTTATCATGTTTATGACCCAAGAGAAATAATGTTCACTTATTTCACAAGGGACTTAAACATGATAAGAAATGGTGCGGGTTTAATAGCCTGTTTATTACCCATAATCGATCATAATTTATATCGCTCATCTCACTCAGTGTGACGTTGTAAGGTTGTAGTGCGTCAGTCGATGACGTCATTGTGTGATGCCGAAGTGTTATGTCCCACTTGGCATTCTAGTGGGACATATCACTTTGACCATGTGGGACCTAAGTGATCTCCCTTACCTAAGTTTCCTTTCTCGGTAGTTACACAGATCATTTGTCATTGGTTGAAATACTTTATAGCCTTTTTAAAAAAATAAAATTATCAAGCGCAATTTTTCCATTTTACTACAGGCATATGTGTAGGAATTTTAAGGGTGGGTAATTGTGGTGAGCGAAATTTATAGGGGGGGGTCGAGTGATGCTCCCCCAGAAAATATATTGGGGGAACTAAAGAAAACGTTTGAACAGGGAGGATTTTGACCCTCCCCCTACACACACCTCTGTATTGGACCCTCTTCTTAATGGAGGTTTTTTTATTATTACTGACATTCATTTTTAAAAATACAACTCCAAGTCGCTGCATTATTAAGTATTTCCTCTTATTTACATAAGGCAGTTTCTGAGCAAATTATAACGTCCTCACCTGAGGTTCTATGTGGGTCAGGTGATTGCCCCCCCTCCCATCCCTGCTCATCCCAGCCAGTGCCCTCAACTGGTATACCCAAGGTAATCTATGTACTGTTCTGTTTGAGGTAAACTGTATATAAAAAAGATCTGTTGCTGCTTGTTAAAAACTATTGTGGATTTGCTCTACAGACCATTTGTCAGAACTATCAAACGTTGACAGCCAATGATTAATTAACGTCCTCTAGTCATGTGGTTAAACAAAACAGTATTTTCAAGTAAACTGTTGAATGAAGCTTTCGCTTCCTTGTGCTATTTCTCATTCCAGCCAGTGCACAACGACTGGCATATCAACGGCTGTGGTATGTGCTATGATGTATGGGATAATGCATATAAAAGATCCCTTTCTACTAATGGAAAAATGTAGAGGGTTTCCTCTCTAAGAACCGGCGTCGTGGTAGGCCATCGGTCTACAGGCTGGTAGGTACTGGGTTCGGATCCCAGTCGAGGCATGGGATTTTTAATCCAGATACCGACTCCAAACCCTGAGTGAGTGCTCCGCAAGGCTCAATGGGTAGGTGTAAACCACTTGCACCGACCGGTGATCCATAACTGGTTCAACAAAGGCCATGGTTTGTGCTATCCTGCCTGTGGGAAGCGCAAATAAAAGATCCCTTGCTGCTAATCGGAAGAGTAGTCCATATAGTGGCGACAGCGGGTTTCCTCTCAAAATCTGTGTGGTCCTTAACCATATGTCTGACGCCATATAACCGTAAATAAAATGTGTTGAGTGCGTCGTTAAATAAAACATTTCTTCTTCTTCTTCCTCTCTAAGATTATATGTCCAAATGGACAAATGTTTAATATCCAATAGCTGATGATTAATAAATCAATGTGCTTTAGTGGTGTCCTTCAACAAAACAATCTTTAACTTTTTGTAGGTCAGCTTCATACCCGTTTTGAAAAAGGGAGATAACTAACACTTTTAGGATGTATCATGCCAGAGGATAGCATCATGGTTGTGTTAATCCTGACAAATGTTAATTTTTTTTATTTGTAAACACTGCTAAGAATATTTAACAAATGGTGCTTCAATTGGTTGCTATAGCAACCTTAACTTTGTTAAGTGTTATGTGTCTTAATGAATGGAAAGTGATGGTTTAAGAATTTAATAAGTAGTTGAGAACAGCTTCTTTTTTTTCTTTTTTTTACTGTAAACTGACCAAATCATCTTATTTGTGCGCCTTCCCCCTTTCCCTCTTATAATAGCTTTTGTTGTCAGCTGTTTCGTTTTGCCCGTTAAAACAAAAAAAAATTCATGTGAGCCTACAGTTAAAAGATGATCTCCTGATGTACAGTCGGTCTGGGATCAATCCCCGTTAGTGGGTCCATTGGGATATTTCTTTTCATCCAGCCAGGGCACAATGACTGGTACAACAAAGGTCGTAGTCTGTACTCTCCAGGGCACAATGACTGGTACAACAAAGGTCGTAGTCTGTGCTCTCCAGGGCACAATGACTGGTATGACAAAGGTCGTAGTCTGTGCTCTCCAGGGCACAATGACTGGTACAACAAAGGTCGTAGTCTGTACTCTCCAGGGCACAATGACTGGTACAACAAAGGTCGTAGTCTGTGCTCTCCAGGGCACAATGACTGGTACAACAAAGGTCGTAGTCTGTGCTCTCCAGGGCACAATGACTGGTACAACAAAGGTCGTAGTCTGTGCTCTCCAGGGCACAATGACTGGTACAACAAAGGTCGTAGTCTGTACTCTCCAGGGCACAATGACTGGTACAACAAAGGTCGTAGTCTGTACTCTCCAGGGCACAATGACTGGTACAACAAAGGTCGTAGTCTGTGCTCTCCAGGGCACAATGACTGGTACAACAAAGGTCGTAGTCTGTGCTCTCCGGGGCACAATGACTGGTACAACAAAGGTCGTAGTCTGTACTCTCCGGGGCACAATGACTGGTACAACAAAGGTCGTAGTCTGTACTCTCCGGGGCACAATGACTGGTACAACAAAGGTCGTAGTCTGTACTCTCCGGGGCACAATGACTGGTACAACAAAGGTCGTAGTATGTGCTGTCCAGGGCACAATGACTGGTATAACAAAGGTCGTAGTTTGTGCTATCCAGGGCACAATGACTGGTACAACAAAGGTCGTAGTTTGTGCTATCCAGGGCACAAGGACTGGTACAACAAAGGTCGTAGTTTGTGCTATCCAGGGTACAATGACTGGTACAACAAAGGTCGTAGTTTGTGCTATCCTGTCCTTGGGGTGATGCATTATGAAAGATCCTGTGAAAATGAAAATTATTTCACTCTGGACATATACATGATATGAACTGGTAACTAGTTTAATACCAGATTTATTACCCATAACTTATTTCAGTTTATATCACCGAGCTTGTTTGATTCACGTTTTTCAATTGTCACCAGCTTTAACAAGTGACAATGAAAATTAGTTCACAAGGGACATAAACATGATACTAAATGCTATATTTAATACCCTGATATTTAGCAGGGCTTGCTCTGGGCTGTCCGAAAAGTCCGCCAAATTATCTACAAAAATACAAAACCTATAGATATTTTCCAACAAAAAATCAATTATCACACCTTTTTTTTTTTTTGCCAAATTAAAATAAAATTCGCCAACGATTTCAGTTTATATCACTGAACTCCTTCGATTTCAGTTTATATCACTGAACTACTTCGATTTCAGTTTATATCACTGAACTCCTTCGATTTCAGTTTATATCACTGAACTCCTTCGATTAAATGACTGGTACAACAAAGGTCGTAGTCTACTCTCCAGGGCACAATGACTGGTACAACAAAGGTCGTAGTCTGTACTCTCCAGGGCACAATGACTGGTACAACAAAGGTCGTAGTCTGTACTCTCCAGGGCACAATGACTGGTACAACAAAGGTCGTAGTCTGTACTCTCCAGGGCACAATGACTGGTACAACAAAGGTCGTAGTCTGTACTCTCCGGGGCACAATGACTGGTACAACAAAGGTCGTAGTATGTGCTGTCCAGGGCACAATGACTGGTACAACAAAGGTCATAGTATGTGCTATCCAGGGCACAATGACTGGTACAACAAAGGTCGTAGTTTGTGCTATCCAGGGCACAAGGACTGGTACAACAAAGGTCGTAGTTTGTGCTATCCAGGGTACAATGACTGGTACAACAAAGGTCGTAGTTTGTGCTATCCTGTCCTTGGGGTGATGCATTATGAAAGATCCTGTGAAAATGAAAATTATTTCACTCTGGACATATACATGATATGAACTGGTAACTAGTTTAATACCAGATTTATTACCCATAATTTATTTCAGTTTATATCACTGAGCTTGTTTGATTCACGTTTTTCAATTGTCACCAGCTTTAACAAGTGACAATGAAAATTAGTTCACAAGGGACATAAACATGATACTAAATGCTATATTTAATACCCTGATATTTAGCAGGGCTTGCTCTGGGCTGTCAGAAAAGTCCGCCAAATTATCTACAAAAATACAAAACCTATAGATATTTTCCAACAAAAAATCAATTATCACACCTTTTGTTTTTTTTGCCAAATTAAAATAAAATTCGCCAACTGTTCTTAAAATTTGCATTTGTTGAATTTGGCTAACGGCAGAGCTAGCCCCGATTAAACGGAATCGATTTCAGTTTATATCACTGAACTCCTTCGATTTCAGTTTATATCACTGAACTCCTTCGATTTCAGTTTATATCACTGAACTCCTTCGATTTCAGTTTATATCACTGAACTCCTTCGATTAAAATTCTGGTACGGTCGTAGTGAGTCAGTTGTATGACGTCGAAGGGTTTCATCCTACTTGGCGTTCTAGTGCAATGTATCGCTTTGATATGAACCAATATTTTTTGTAACCATATGGGTAATAAAGTTTTATTTGTATTCTGTATTAGAAAATGTGAGACTGAAACTTTTAAAAGTCCTACTGCCAGCCCAGTACTATGACAACCCTTGTTCTATAGACATACTGTGACAATCCTTGTTCTATACAGTCTACTGATTTTCTGTCTGTGTGCAACAGGCATGTTAGTATTTTCAAATAATGGGGTTGGGGGGTGGGGGGACTTCTTAGGTTTTTTAAATTAATTAATGGTTATTAATGTCCTGTAAGTAAATTCTTGGAAAAATTTTGCATAAAATTTCTTTCTCTTTTTTTTAGTGATGGTTTTGCTTGTATATCATAGTCAGTTTCTCGTGTGAATCAAGTCGAAGATAATTTCCTAATTTGTGTGTGATAAAGTTTCTTTTCTTCAATCGACAACGATCGTGAATTATTTCAAACTCTGTTTATGATCAAGAAACTGGTTCCATTCATTCATTTCAACTTATTTTCGTGCTTATATCCATTTAAGGTTCAAGCACGCTGTCCTGGGCACACACCTCAGCTATCTGGGCTGTCTGTCCAGGACAGTGGGTTAGTTGTTAGTTTGTTTGTGGTTAGTGAGAGAGAGAAGAGGGTGTAGTGGCCTTACACCTACCCACTGAGCCCTTAAGAACTTGCTCTGGGTTGGAGCCGGTACCGGGCTGCGAACCCTGTACTTACCAGCCTGTAGTCCGACAGCTTAACCACTGGGCCACTGGTTCCATTTTTTTTGTTTACGTTCATTGTTTTAGTATAGCATTAGTAACTGACTTTTGTTATGCTAATTAGTTTTTAACACTCAGAAGAAAAGTTGAGTGGGTTTTTTTAATCGTTTCTTTCGTTTGTTAATTTTCTGGTTATTTAAAAAAATCAGTTTGTTTTGTTAAAATGAATTTTGGTTGTTGTTGTTGTTGGCAAGTCTTAAAAAGTTAATGAATAAAACACAAACAATTTACAGCTATAAAATAATTCAGTAAATATAATTAAACCAATGATATATAGTATATATATATATATATATTTTTTTTTTTTTTTTTTTTTTTTTTTTTTTATTATTACATAGATTGCATAACATTTTACTTTTACTGTTTTTTTATGAATTTAAAAGTATAAAGGAATTAGGGCTGCAAAAGTGTTCGAACATTTGGAAAATGTAAGTCACTTGCAGAGAACAATTCATTTTTTAATGAATGGTGTATGTATTTCATTGTCTTGTTAATTTCTTAATTTTTTTTCGATAACTTATTGTAAACTAAAATGCAATTTTGTACTATTTATACTTCTTATTAATTATTAATGCTAATTTGAGCAAGTATATTTTTGTCCGAATTTATACGACCACAATGTGCAAAATTGTTATGTGTTTCTATTATTTATGTTGGTGCATCATGATAATAAGATAGTTTTTCTCATCATCCATTGGTTGATTATATGATCATGTGACAGTGTGCAAGCATGATAGTTCCATCTTTATCCTGTATTAAAAGAATATAAAGTTGTTTTTGGTCAAATGGCCCACTGTGCCTATTTTGAGATTTTTCTGGTTCTGTGCAATTTCCACTCCCTGTGTTGCCATGGTTCTAAACGCATGAACAATGGACTTGACCAATGACATGGTCTCATGTGGCAGTATAGGGAGCAGGCCGTGTATTTATTGGCATATGCTGCTGTTGTATATAAATATTTATTTGTGAATGATAATAAATATGAATATATTGCTTTTTAAATATGAAAATATTAGTGTTTGTTGTTTTTAAACTAGCTTAATTTCATCTCACACGACATATGCACTGACATTTTTCCCATTCCAACTAGTGTGTGACATATTAATCACTAATACACAAACACAGGAAGAAACCTGTCGGCGCCTATGTATTTAACAGAACATTATTGAAAGGGGGTGCTTTAGCATTTATTAATGGTTAATGTGTGAACTCTAAAATAATCATTGTAATGGTATTTACATGTTTGTCCGTGGCTGGAGATAGTTATTGTTGTATTAGAGCAGGAATCTTTGCTTACCTGGTAGAAGGCAGCAATTCTGTGTTTTCACTATACAATTATCTCTGGTTGAGAGAGCAATTTTAACTGTCCAAATGTCCGTCTAGCTCTAGAATGCCAGAGTACTCTGACTGTATTATCTTAACCAGGACTATTGTCGGAGGGATGTAGCATAGTGGTAAAGTGCTCGCAGGTTTGGGATCAATCCCCGTTGGTGGGTCCATTGGGCTATTTCTCATTCCAGCCAGTGCACGACGACTGGTATATTCAAAGTCCGTGGTATGTGCTACAATGTCTGCGGGATGGTGCATATAAAAGATTCCTTGCTAATAATGGAAAAATGTAGCGGATTTTCTCTCAAAGATTCTATGTCAAAATGACTGATCGACGCCAATGATATTTATGCTAGCTATTTCGAAACCATACAGCAATATAGGTAGAATCATTCTATCAAAAACATACAATTTTGTGCTAATATTTATTGGCACAGACAAACATAAATTATACAAAGAAAATTTACTTTTCATGGCCTGTTCCGCTAAAATTTTACATCATGTTTTAAAATTACCTGTCTGTAGTTCCTTTTCGGAATTTGAAAATAGTACAGTATCATCAACATTCATCAAAATAAAAATAGAAATCGCATTCCATATTTTAAGGGTATTAGCATTTTTAGACTTTTCTTCTTGTATAGCATCAACAAACACATAGGCGTACGGGCTTCCATTTTTGTAGGATCGCATCCTGATTTTTGCCCCAATTAATCTAAAATGCCTAAATCTTAAACAATATTTATTCATATTAGCATTACGCCAAATGGCTATATGGGGTTCCACTCGAATCACTATGCATTTGTACCTGGGGTTTTTTTGTCCGACAAGTGAGGATTTGATCAAAACCTGGGTTTTAAATCTGTTTGTAAGCAGAAGAGAAAACATGGTGAAAATGCTCATGATTGTTATCAGGCTGTAGTTGGCAATAACATCCATATTATTTCCCTTCATAGGGCTGGGAATAGTAACACCATGTGTCCACTGTTCTGGATACACGCCATTATCGTAAACAAATGTGTACAACCTTGATAATACTGGAACTAGAACCATTGTCATAACCAGAGGGGTGGAAGAATGCCCCCCCCCCCACCCCCAATCACACCTCTCCCCTCCTCCCCAACACATTATATATTTTCCTGTCGCCACATAACATGACTCATAGACAATGTGTTCCCCCACCCCATGTGTGTGCTCCCCAACATAAAATCCTGGCTACGCCAGTTGCTAGAATAGTTTTACAACAGGGGCGTCGGAACTGGGACGGAAGACGCAGCCCCAATATTTCGGCAATTTTGTTTGTTTTTGTTTTTAGGTTGTAGTTTTTTTTTCAAGTATTAATTTTCCTTTAAACAAATCAAAATCCCCACTATTTTAGCGGACATTGTATTCGCTAGCTGCAAACGCAACGAAATAGTGCAATGGGCCCATTGATGGGGATCGATCCCAAACCGACTGCGCATCAAGCGAGCATTGTACCGCTGGGCTATGCCTCGCTCCCAATGAATGAATGTGCCTTATAGATAAATCTATATGCGGATGCAAAGTTAATTATGCTACGTAATGTTGTAAATATACACCATGCGGTTGCAAAGTTAATTATGCTACGTAGTGTTGTAAATATACACCATGCGGTTGCAAAGTTAATTATGCTACGTAGTGTTGTAAATAGGGTCGGCTCCAAGTGGTAATACTTATTGCCGAGTGTGTGCACAAATGTACTACATGCATTTTTATGTTATGTAATTGTTTTCAGTGACTGCAGTACGCAAGGCGGATTTCTTACTCCAGTAAAGTAAGGTTACTGTGTATACTGAAGGTATGTCACAATGTATTTTCTTAGTGTCCCAGAGCGGATCATTTGGACCTAGGGACAAGTCTGACCAATCCGGTGATGGCCGTGATAGCGGTCTGGTGTGGTTAGTCGACATGGACAATCCAGTGTGATGTTCGTCAGTGGCTGGAGATGGCGACATCCGTAGTGAACTCCAGTCTGTAGTGGTGTGGTTAGTCGACATGGACATCCCAGTGTGATGTTCGTCAGTGGCTGGAGATGGCGACGTCTGCAGTGAACGCCAATGTATGGTGGTGTGACTGTCGTGTTCTGTGACAGTTGAATGTAACTCTTGTGTAACTTATGTCAAAGACTAAACTATAAATATATATGTTATATATATATATATATATATATATATACTCTTCAAAAAAAGAAACGCAAAAGGGTACAAATGGGTTATAACTCCGATTTTATGTTTCCTACCGGTTCATGCTTTGTGAATATAAGGTCATTGCATGTCCCAAACACATTCCCACGGTTACATTCGATAAAACGCAGCTACTGTACAATAAAGTTCCAAAATGTGAATATTCGTAAAAACGCAGCCACGTGCAAACCATGTCACCACTGCACGTGCGTTGTCTGCACGTGCAACATGAACACCGACAGTATAAAAGTGCAGGGTGTTCGCTTGCCTGGCCTCTGTATCTGGCCAACAGTTGACAATCCAGGACATGCCACGTCTCAGTGAACCGCAGAGAAATAATGCCATCGGCCGACTAGACGCAGGCGAATCCAGAACGGCCGTTGCCAGGGCATTCCATGTGTCCCCAAGCACCATCTCCAGACTGTGGGACCGTTACCAGCAACATGGATCAACACGTGACCTCCCTAGATCCGGTCGACCACGGGTCACTACCCCCGGGCAGGACCGCTACATCCGGGTAAGCCACCTTCTGGAACGATTGACTACTGCCACCTCCACAGCCGCAGCAATACCAGGTTTGCGCAGGATATCCGACCAGACCGTACGGAACCGCCTACGTGAGGTAGGAATTCGTGCCAGACGTCCAGTTCGAGGTGTCATCTTAACACCACAACACCGTCGACTCCGACTGCAGTGGTGCCAGATTCATCGACAATGGCCTCAACTGCGATGGAGACAGGTGTGGTTCAGTGACGAGTCCCGATTTCTGCTCCGACGTCATGATGGAAGATGTCGCGTGTATAGGCGTCGTGGTGAACGTTATGCGGCAAACTGCGTGCAGGAAGTGGACAGATTCGGCGGGGGTAGTGTCATGGTGTGGGCAGCCATCTCACACACTGGCAGAACTGACCTGGTCCACGTGCAGGGCAACCTGAATGCACAGGGCTACATTGACCAGATCCTCCGGCCACACATCGTTCCAGTTATGGCCAACGCCAACGCAGTGTTCCAACATGACAACGCCAGGCCTCACACAGCACGTCTCACAACGGCTTCCCTACAGAACAACAACATTAATGTCCTTCCTTGGCCATCGATATGGGACGAGTTGGACCGACACCTCCGACAGCGACAACCACAGCCCCAGACCCTGCCCGAGCTGGCAGCAGCCTTGCAGGCCGAGTGGGCCACCATCCCCCGGGACGTCATCCGTACTCTGGTTGCTTCAATGGGCAGGTGGTGCCAGGCAGTTGTCAACACACGCGGAGGCCACACCCGGTATTGACTCCAGATGACCTTGACCTTGGTGATGTGTCCTATCACTTACTCACAATGGACTAGAGTGAATTGTGAACAATCCTGCAACATTTGGTAATTATCGGACTCACCATTCAATAATTAAATCAATTCTCCAAATGTTACGACAATGTGGTTTTGCGTTTCTTCTTTTGAAGAGTATATATAGAACTATAGTGTTCAGAGCTGAACATTCGCTGAATGGATTGTGGTTTAAACCATTAAGTGATCACTAAAGCATTTAGAATATATACTATATACTTAGAATATATTTTCAAAGTTTAATAATAATTTTAAAAAACCCTGGTAGACACGATACAAGCAACCAAAGATAAAGACGCCATGATAAGGCGATTACTCTGTACATGTCCAAAACAGTATCTCTGGGAATCCACCTGAAACCTGTACACAGGCATATGTCAGTATCTGTTATGACCACCACGAGCCGTGATGACAGCTTGACAACGGAGACACGTGTAAGCAATCAGACATTGTACAACACGTTGTGGAATGTTCTGCCACTCGTGCTACAGTGGACGTGTCTGGGGTGATGGATTCCTCCGGCGCACACGCTGATCCAGTGCATCACATAGATGTTCTATTGGGTTTAAATCCAGCGAAGGGGCAGGTCAAGGTAAGGTCTGGACGTTGTGGCAATGCAGAAACTCCTGACCAACACGTGCAACACGTGGTCTGGCATTGTCATGCTGAAACATTCCACCGTTGATGTTCATGTGCGGAATGATGTGATGTTGCAGGATCTCGTCTCGATATCTGATTCTGATGTCCGTCGGTGCACCAGCCACATGCACAAGAGCCGTTCTACCACCATGATGGATTCCTGCCCACACCATGATACTGCCACCACCAAAACAGTCGACTTGTTGCACGCAGTTTGGAGCATAATGTTCCCCTTGACGTCTATAGACACGTGTGCACATGACAGGAGAAAACGAGACTCGTCTGAGAACAACAGTCCTCACCTGGCCACGTGTCCATCTCACCCTCTGCTGGCACCACTGTAGATGCTCCGCTAAGTGACATGGGGTCAAAACGTTAAGTCGCACTGGTCTTCTAGGGAAAATTCCTGCCTTTCGTCAGCCGATTACGAACTGTCTGGTCAGAAATTCTGCGTAGTCCAGGGATTTGTGTCGCTGTGGTTGTTGCTGTTGTGGTTCGATTTCGAAGATGACACACCCGGATGTATCGATCTTGAATGGCGGTGGTTACTCTGGGACGACCTGACCTTGGCCTGTCATTAACAATTTGAGTGGTGTTGTACCGTGCCCTTAAAGCAGATATGGTCTGTCTGGAGATGCCAAAGTGCCTTGCCACAGCTTGTTGAGTTGCCCTTGCTTGCAATCTCTCAACGGCATTATTGCGTTGAGCTGACGTCAATCTGGCATTATTGCGTTACCTGATGTGGCCTTTTATGCCCCACCAACGGAGGGTTTGGCATGCAAAGTTACAGAACTTCATGATGCATGTCCTTCTCTGAGGATTGCGCTTTTGCGTTTCAGTACAAACGTTGACTATGGCTACGTTTATTCGAATCGAACATGTTTTATAGTGTTTTTGCATCACCATTCGCTCAACTGATTGTCTTTACGATGTCTTTGATTCTGTAAAAATAATTCAATAGCATATTTTTACCAATGTTAAGTTTCTTTGATGAAGTGTATATATAGATATTTGTATTTATTTTGGGGTGGGTGTAGTGTTTGACTGGTGGTTGTGTGTATGATTAGTGCGGTGGTGTGCTGTACGAGTACTGTGGTGGTGTGTTGTATGAGTAGTGGGGTTGTGTGTTGTAGGAGTTGTGTGGTGGTATGTTGTATGAGTAGTGGGGTGGTGTGCTGTACGAGTAGTGGGGTGGTGTGCTGTACGAGTAGTGGGGTGGTGTGTTGTACGAGTTGTGTGGTGGTGTGTTGTATGAGTGGTGTGGTGGTGTGTTGTATGAGTAGTGGTGTGGTGTGCTGTATAAGTGATGTGGTGGTGTGCTGTATGAGTGGTGTGGTGGTGTGCTGTATGAGTGGTGTGTGCTGTATGAGTGGTGTGGTGGTGTGCTGTATGAGGTGTGGTGGTGTGCTGTATGAGTGGTGTGGTGTGGTGCTGTATGAGTGGTGTGGTGGTGGTGTGTTGTATGGGTACTGTGGTTGTGTGCTGTATGAGTACTGTGGTGGTGTGCTGTATGAGTAGTGGGGTGGTGTGCTGGATGAGTAATGTGGTGGTGTGCTGCATGAGTAGTGAGGTGGTGTGTTGTATGAGTAGTGGGGTGGTGTGCTGTATGAGTATTGTGGTGATGTGATGTATGAGTACTGGGGTGGGGTGATGTATGAGTAGTGGGGTGGTGTGCTGTATGAGTAGTGTGGTGGTGTGCTGTATGAGTTTTGGGGTGGTGTGCTGTATGAGTACTGTGGTGGAGTGTTGTACGAGTAGTGTGGTGGAGTGTTGTACGAGTACTGTGGTGGTGTGTTATATGAGTAGTGTGGTGGTGTGTTGTATGAGTTGTGTGGTGGTGTGTTGTATGAGTAGTGTGGTGGGGTGTTGTATGAGTAGTGTGGTGGTGTGCTGTATGGGGAGTGAGTCTGAATCTTGTGTGGTATTTTTCGTATATATTTGTTGGATATCCTTTATATATAGTTGATTGCAATGTTATTAAATGTTTAAAATTGCTTTGCAGTCCTGTTGTTACTCCATTTTGTGACACACACTACATAGATAGGCCTACATATATGTGCACATATCCTATACATATTACATGTGGGGGAGGGTGGGGGTGGGGTGGGTGGGCACAGCCGCCCCACTGGAGGACGAAACTACGTTTTTGTTTGTCCTACACTATAAAAAAAAGAGAGTAAATATATAGCTTGTGCCCCCCTCCCCGACCCCACCCCTAACTGGAGGTAGGCCTAGTACCATACTCCCACTGTATGTCATTCTTACAGGTCTGGGGGGTCTACGAGATATGATAGCGGGAACGAAATATCGCATATGTACATAGGAGCATTCGTCGAAGGAAAATAAAAAGATGAAAAAAACAAGGAGCTTGAAGAAGAGGGGAATATTGACCCTGCTGATGTGCCAGACCACAGTATACGCAGAATGGCGGCACATTGGAATTTTAATATTCGCGAGTTAAGTATGAACGTGTTAATTGTGGGATCAAATAAATGGTAAGGTTTTTTGGGGTGTTTTTTTTATACATTATTATTATTATTATTTTTATTTTTTTATCATCACAAATAAGTCCTGAAATGGCAAACGTTCAGTTTTATGAGTGAACGTAATGGGGAATAACTCTGCATAGCCTAATGGTGGGATATTGAAAGGGCACTTGTCACGAGATTTCTCGATATCGTGACGTCATGACTTTAAAATTCATCATGGCGGCTGGTAGTGGCTATCCGTTCTGCGGTAAGGAACTATAGGTAATTTGTCAACACCATACCATCAAAATATGCAATTATGTGTAACAAGTGATAGGCACAGATAACAGATATTCTGATTTTAATTCATAAGGGTCGAGATAATTTTTGTTGCATGTTTTAGCGTTATTCATTTTTCTTCGGTTTGAGCGGGTTTCTATCGGCGTTTCACCAATAAAAGAACTGAAGCGCATTATGCATTATATATAAAAAATACAATTAATCAGCAGTCAACACACCTGTTAGTATTATTACACAAAATATATCGATAAACTAGATTATTTGGCGTGTTTGTTTGATTAAACCTATGGTAGAAATGCAGAACATTATTTCTGAAGATATTGCAGAAACGAAAGCGGATGAAGATGAAAGCTGAGAGTAAATAATAGACGGCAGGTGGTTGAGCTCATTTGAGACCTGCATGCCAGTTTATTTACTTATTTCAACTTATTTTCGTGCTTATATCCAATGAAGTTTCAAGCATGCTTTCCTGGGCACACACCTAAGCTATCTGGGCTGTCTAACCAGGACAGTGGGTTAGTAGTTTGTGGTTAGTGAAAAAGAAGAGAGTGTAGTGGTCTTACACCTACTCATTGATGATTGAGTCGTTAAAACTGGCTCTGCATGCCAGTCAAACAAGTACCAGTTTTATCAGTGTTCCATAAGCACTGCATAGCAGGTGTTTTGCCAATTATTTTAGCAATCAGTATAATTCTGAATTATGACCAAAACACTTTTAAACAGCGGAGACTTGTGTGTTGTTTGCTGTTTGTAGCAATATTTAGGCCTATGACTTCATAACAGGTGATTGCAGGAAACATTTTGTTCAGTATCACGTTGCGATTCGCAATGCAAGTTTCAGAGTTAGCTAAGCGATTTTAAAACATTAAACAATAGTTGCTAATAAATTTTTGATTGACTAGAAATATCGCTAATCAAGATTTTGAAAACAAAATATTGCCTAATATGTGTACAGTATCAGTACAATGAGAATAGTGACATACATGAATAACAGTATATCCGTGTAATTATGAAGGAACTTTTTTGTTTTTAGTAATAACAATGGAAATAAAATGTGTTACTAGGTCAGTATTTAGTGATAAACACTCCATGGGTTACCGGACACAATGCTAATATTTTGATGCCTGTTCATTGACGCCCAGTAGCCAATGTATATTTTCATGCTGGGGTGTCGTTAAACATTCATTCATTTATGCCTGTTCATGTACTTACATGTATAATACATATACCTTTGTTTGGTTTTACCCTGGAGAGTGCTTTTAAAAATGTCCTGGAAAAGTCCATTTACCTCCTGAAAATTCCTGGAAATTAAAATTTTTAGTACTAATTTTTTTTTTTTATGATGTTACGAATGCATATTAATAGTCGCGTTTGACTTGGATACCACCCTGCCTCCAAAGAAAACCACCTCCACAAAAGCAATAATTAAACGCAACGATGATTATCATGAAGTTTACTACCATTGGTTAGTTGTTGAGCAAGAAATATGGTGCTGGTCTGTGGATAGGCATAGTGGTACTCGTTAGAGCACGAGTAGATAATCTTAATTGAGATGGCGAGACAGTTCTTTAAGCATGGAATCTAGATAAAAAATATATACCAGTATGCCATACTTGTATTTTTATATAGATAGTAGAAATGTTTTAATCGCCACATGAATTTTTTTTTGGCGCATATGCAACCAAATCGGTCGCAATATAGAGGACTGCCGATCGATGTATTTTTCATGCTGGGGTGTCGTTAAACATTCATCCATTTATGCCTGTTCATGTACTTACATATATGCAGGCCCTAATCTAGAATTGAAAAAGTAGGAGATGTGACTTTTCCCTTCCCAGAGTTTGATAAAAATAGCTGAAGTAAACATTTATTGGTACATTTTGTAATGTTTTGCCAGTTTCCGCTTTCATTTGGAAATTTTTTGAATTTTACACTCGGTTCTAATCGTAATATTTCTATATAAAATACTACTTCCGGTAATGAAGTTTAAACAAAACAGTTATATGTTTCATTGAAAATGTGCTATTATTAAGTAGTAGCTGTTATGCTAAAATTAAGCATCAATTAGTATTTTCTGGCATTACTGAAATGAATGTGGCCTAGGATTAACAACGCTTGACTGGTCACAGCACACAGCGCGACACACGTCTCTTTGACAAACAATAGCCCGGTTTACGGGTGTATCTGAAGAATGTCAACGTTAGACGATTCCTGACATGTATTTAATCTCTTTACAGCAGAAACTGGCATTGTATTAACATTTGTTGGTTGATTTTGATAATAAATTGAACATAGTAAAACATTTCATGAATCAATTGGTCATTACAATGTGCATGCGCAGAAATCATTGCCCGTTAATGGTCAGGTTGTCGATTATATGGTCTGACACCAACCCCCCCCCCCCCCCCCCCCCCCCCCCCCCCCCCCCCCACTGTCCGACATACAGTGCAGAGTGAGCTATGACAATAAATAAGTCGGGATCTTAACGTCTGTTATATGATTTCGTTTTTGAAATCGGATAGGTCAAAATTTTACGAAAACTTCCAACTTCTCACTACGGCTAGTGTCATGAGTCGACTTTAGGCGAAGAAAACGCTTGTTTCGCCAGCAAGATTAGGGCCTGGTATGTACCTTTGTTTGATACCCAAGGGGGCTGGACGTAGCCCAGTGGTAAAGCGTTCGCTTAATGTGCAGTCTGTTTCGGATTGATCCCCCTGTTGGTGGGCCCATTGGGGTATTTCTTGTTCCAGCCAGTGTACCACAATTGGTATATCAAAGGCTGTGGTATGTGCTATTCTGTCTGTGGGATAGTTCTTATATATAAAATATCCCTTGCTACTAATGGAAAAATGTAGGGGGGCTTCCTCTCTCAGACTGTTTGATAAAATTACTGCAGGGGTACAAGAGTATGGTAGCGTCACTCCCGTGGCTAGTAATATTCAATGTTGGGCTAGTAAATTATTATAATTGCCATGCCAGACGGCTAGTGAAAAAAGAAAGAAATCAAATTCAGCAGTTAAAGTCTGTTTTGTAAATATGAATATACTGACCCCACTCCAACCCCTAATGTTAGTGTTTTTAAGCTCTATCTCCCTCTTTAGGTGACATATCTAATTATTACTATTATTTAGTAAAATTATATTAACGTAAAGTAAAGTAGGGCTAGTGAATTTTTAATCTTGGCTAGTAAATTAGTAAAATTACTGATCCTATGGCTAGTGGATAATTTTTTTTTTTATTAACAAATGTTTGACATTCAATAGCCCATGATTAATAAATCAATGTGCTCTAGTGGTGTCGTTAAAGAAAACTTAACTTTTGAGACCCAATAACTGATGCATATATGCATATGATTTTTTATTCAAAGATCTACAAAATGGAAAATCAGAAAGTTATTTATTTATTTATTTTTTATTTTATTTACAGTTACTCTGTAATTTTCTTTGGATTTGTTTTGGATTTATTTCCTGAAAGTGTGGACTGGTCATCATGGATTTGAATGACTTTTTGCAAGATGTGACCACGTTGGACACCAGGAGACGATTGGTAGCCTACGAGGAACTTGTAAAATTTTTAAGAGACCCAACAAATTCGCTTGACTGCGACGACGTGGAAGCATTTATTGATGGGCTGGTCAAATGGGTCCACTGCAGTAACTTTAAGGTACGTACAATAAAAAAAATAAAACATTACTCATGTTATGAAGTGGGCGCAAGCCATAGGATTTCAAATTTCAAGTGAAACACTACGTTTTGGTTCCATGCTTTGTAATCATGGGAATCAACCGTAAACTGTTTTTAAAAAATAATTATATATATATCGGTGTTTATGCCAGAAAGAAATATTTGGGTATGGTGTTATGAATTGAATGCAGCCACAGTCAACGGGGTAAGGGGGGGGGCCTCCCCAACAAAGAAAATGGGTTACATTTAGGGTTAGGGTTAAAAAAATCATACAATAATGATAAGAATCATTAATTTTGTCAAAACGTTAACTTAAAAATTTTATAATTTGGGTATACCCGTTTTACCCTCTGGCAGAAACCCTGTGTGTATGTATATATGTGTATGTGTGTGTGTATATAATATATATATATATATATATTATTTTTGTTGAATAGACGTACTCGATGTACAATAATCAATGGAAATTAAATTTCCGTTCCGTTATTTTACCGACACAGTGTACCGGAAATAATTGTTTCCATGAATTCTGAGGACCTGGGGGCGGGAAACAGTTCAGTGATATTAGGGTTCGAAAAATCCACTAACCCTCTGTCCCAGCTAGTGAATTGTTTGTCTGGACTAGTGGAAATTATCAACTGTATTACTATACTACATCTAGGGCACTGATGTAGCTCAGTGGTAAAATGCTCGCTTGATGCACGGTCGGTCTGGGATCGATCCTTGTCGGTGGACCTATTGGGCTGTTTCTCGTTCTAGCCAGTGCACCACAACCGGTATATCAAAGGCCGTGGTATGTGCTATCCTATCTGTGGGATGGTGCATATAAAAGATCCCTTGCTGCTAATTGAAAAGAGTAGCCCATGAAGTGGCGACAGCGGGTTTCCTCTCTATATATCTGTGTGGTCCTTAACCATATGTCTGACGCCATATAACCGTAAATAAAAATGTGTTGAGTGCCTCGTTAAATAAAACATTTCCTTCCTTCCTTCCTAACCAAAGCTACTCTGAGGGTTAGTGTCTTTTTCAAATATTTGTTAAACACTGGTGATATGCAGATATGTTTATTTGAATTGCCTATCATTTCGCAGCGTGTTCCACACACAAATACATATCTATAGTCCTTCCCACAGTGAATGCGTTTTTTCATACTATGGATTTTACTACAAGTTATTTATTTGTGAGCTGGTTGTTTTCTAAATAGCACACAAAAATAGTGTAGTTTTTTTGTTATTTTCAAAACACTTACTTTTCTTCTTGTGTAAAAACAAGCATAATATTTACAAAAAATGCATATATTTGTAGGAGGATGGGATGGACTATAGGTATTAACATTAATGTTAAAAGTGAAATATAAAATTGAAATGTCAAATTAAATATGTATACTATTTTGTCAACTACATGTATTTGAGCCTTAATTATAAACTTACTTAAAGGGACATTCCTGAGTTGCAATAATTTAAGATGTTATAGACTAACAGACTTTTTAACGATTGTAATTACATATCAAATATGTTTTTCTGCATACAGTATTAGTGGCTGTATATTAAACATGTTTCTTATCGTTGTAATATTTGTACTAGGTTAAATGTCATTTTATTTCTAAATAGTTTTTTCGTATGTACGAAAATATTTGAAGACAAAATCCAGTTTGAGCTTCTTACAAATATTAAGACCACCAGAAACACATTGAATATACAGACAATGATATTCTAAACAAGAAAATATATTTAATATGTAAGTTTAATCGTAGAAATATTTTATTAGTCAGAAACATCTTACAATGCAGCAAACTCAGGAATGTCCCTTTAAGTTAATACACTTGTGTATATTTAAAGGGTTTATCGTGAATAAACCTAATTTATGTTCATCATTGCTGGTAATCTTGTGTATAGCATGCACCTGAGGTGTGATAGATCATGAGATCAAAACCTCTGGTGGATAGACCTTTTTGTATAATATTCCATGATATATATCCAAGCTTGTGATTTATGAGATGACCATATTGAGTTTCACGGAAGATGATTCACTATGCAAGTTTCAGAGATCGCTACACAATTTTAAAACACTGAACACTAGTTGCTAACCAATTTTCAATTCACCAGAAATGTCTCTAATTAAATTTGTTAAAACAATGAATTTTCGCTACCGGTACTGGATCACGAGCCCAGTACCTAGAAGCCGTTACGCTGCATTTGAGTGTGCTCATAAATCACCATTTCAACAACTTGACAACTCGGAAATATATCAATTTTCCGAGCACACCCGCAGACGTAAACGCATCGTCAGACCTTGAAGCTGAACTGCATACTTGATGCTGGTTATTAATTACAGAGCCAGGTATGTGCGAGTATGTGACATCAATACTAGAACACCTGTTGCAGGAAATACATTGTACGTAGACGTCTACAGTTGGCTTTTACAGCTCTGTTTACCTCGTGTCCACCGGTCTCGGTGGTGTCGTGCTTAACCCATCAGACATAAGGCTGGTAGGTACTGGGTTCACAGCCTGGTACTGGCTCCCACACAGAGTGAGTTTTAACTACTCAGTGGGTGGATGTAGGAAATACATTGTACGAAGAGGTCTACAGTTGGTTTTTACAGCTCTGTTTACCTCGTGTCCACCGGTCTCGGTGGTGTCGTGCTTAACCCATCAGACATAAGGCTGGTAGGTACTGGGTTCACAGCCTGGTACTGGCTCCCACCCAGAGTGAGTTTTAACTACTCAATGGGTAGGTGTACGATCACTACACCCTCTTCTCTCTCACTAACAACAAACCTCCTGTCCTGGACAGACAGCCCATATAGCTGAGTTGTGTGCCCAGGACAGCGTGCTTGAAACTTAATTGGATATAGGCATGAAAATAAGTTCTGTAGTCTCGAGCCACACTTCTTCTGACTATTCTGAGTTTACTGTATGGAAAGACGTTCACGATTAATATATTTTTTTTACTTGTAACTTAAATTACAAATTATGTTTAATATATTGTTTGTAACCACTTTGTTAACTTCGCGACTAAAACATTTCATACTATCTATTTAAAAATACAAGTAGGAGCTGCCACCTGGCTCCTAGATGGAAAAGGTAACGTAGAGGGCTGTTTAATGTACAGCCATTTATATATTATACAATTAGAAAAAAAAATCTTATATAATTAGTTGTTCGAAAGTCTGTCAGTCAACATCTAAACAATTACAGCAAACTCAGGACAATCTCTTTAAAATATGAAATATTTGCTGTCAGTGTTTCTGGTAGAAAAAAAATTGTGGGTATGGCAACCACAGTCAACAGGGGGGTATGAGGGCCTCCCCCAGAAAGGAAAAAGGTTAAGTTTAGACTTGTGGGGTTAAGAAAATCATACAGTAATGATAAAGAGTAATTAATTTTGTCAAAAGGTTAACTTAAAAAAAGAAATCTTCAAAAATATTTGGGTATGACACCATACCCATTTTTTCTCTGGCAGAAACCCTGGCTGTGAATTGTAACCTGTTGAGGCTTGTGCAAATTTGTTGAATTGTGTCATAATCTTTGTAAACATGTCTGTCAAATACTTCCATGGTTTTCAGAAGCCAAGTCGTGTATGTCCTCTCCCCACCCCACCCCACCCCCCAGACAATGGCTCGGGGCGCAATATTGCGAGAGAAAAAAACTCCTTTGTGAGTGAAATTCTGCTGTAATGATTAAAATTTACAAAACACCTGTTTATTGAGTCGATTATTCTGTGAACGTCTGGGACCGTACTTCTCAAATTTCAGAGTCTGGTCTGGAATCTGATGACATTGAAACATTTTCTTCACTGCTGGTGACTGGGTCTTCAAACCAGTCTTGAGTAAAATAAAACAGGCTGGTGTTTGAAATTCTTTTATTCAAGCAGCGATCTACATTAAGTTTTTTTGTCCAGAAGCCAGATGGTTCCTACTTCTTTGTTTTTATGTGCCAAATAGCTAAATTAGGAGCCATGTTTATATACCGATAGTGTATGAATGTGTGTATCTGTGGGTTTTTTTGTGTGTGTGTGTGTCTGTGTAAGTGTGGTTAACGGTTTACCCATTGGTATTATTAAAGGACTTTGAAAAGCATAAAGTGTATCAGAGAAACAATTGTGCAATTTATATATGCTGGGTGACTAGTATCTGTAATTGTCTGTTGAGTATTACATCAGAAAATAAAATTAAAAAATCTGATTTAAAAAAAAACTTTCATAAAATGCAATGCTGGAGAGTGGCAGTCCTCCTATTACGGAACACAAAACAGTATTTAAATTCATTGATGTATGCTGTTATGAATATGTGATAAGCAGAAATACACGTTTGAAAATTATTTTCATCTGCTTTTTAATTCATGCATTAATGACACATTTTATTTGTAATAAATCAGATTAAAAAAAACAGTACTAAATATTTTCCATGGAAAAGGGAGAAATAAGTGCCTCATAGTAATATCGCTAGTAATACATTCGGGAATCTTTGTATATTCAGGATTCGCCGATAGTTAACTGCTTTTCTACTTCATGCTGACAATGTGTTTGCATGCTGCATATGAAAGGTTGATAGAGATCCCTGGTCTATGTTAATCATGTGATCGACTTCTCATGTTTTTGTTACTAACTTTTACTTTCCTTTTAAATAAAATGTTTTATTGAAGATGTATCAAGAAATGTTTGATAACTGTTTAGATATTTTACTGCATGCATAGTCCCCTTCCCAAAAGAAAGTGGCACTAAAAATTCCCAATTTCTGTGATAAAAATTCCCAAGATATATATATTTAATTAAACGTCTAATAAATTAATTTATCAGCACTTGGTGTACTGCATCATTCAGCACTTGGTGTACTGCACCATTCAGCACTTGGTGTACTGCACCATTCAGCACTTGGTGTACTGCACCATTCAGCACTTGGTGTACTGCACCATTCAGCACTTGGTGTACTGCATCATTCAGCTGCCTGCCAAAAATATATCCCAAGTATGATTTATTTGCTCTAATTTTTTCAATCCTATCGGACATGGGACCCTGGCAATACAAATTGTGGATAAATCTGTCGTATGTAAGTTGTCCAATATCTGAACTTGATGCTTATTACAATGTTAATATTTCTTACCCCAATTATATCAGTTTTACATGGATCATTGCCAGAACAACTGGGGACACAAATGCGTAAATATAACATAAATGGTTACAGCGTCAAATTGAGTTAATAGTTGTAATTGTTGGCTTGTTTGCGTGGAATGTTGCAGCCAGGCAGTGTGCTACAACACACTTGTATGACCCAGTCCAGTCAACACTGCAAGTGTGCTCAGACAAAACACTGCCACAGTGAGACGTAAATGTCAAACTGACTGATCTGTACGCACTGCACAATAATCTACATTGCAGGGCATGGTGAAACCTATAGACCTACACGTGGCCTTTGTATGTAGGTGGTCTTTATATGTAGGTGGCCATTATGCCAACACAGGGCTTTCCAAGCATTCTGTGGGTCCGAGCATATAGCTATTATAGGCTCATTCCCAAAAGGAAGTGGCACTGAAATTTTTTTTTTCGGTGTTAAAAATTACCAATTATATATAAGTATATTTAATTATGTCCGAATAAATTAATTTAACAGTGGTATGCATCATTCAGAGAACAGAATTGTTTTTTCTTCTAATTATGATTAAATCGGCCTAATTTTCCAAGTCTCATCAGACTTGAGACCCTGGCTCAAAATTCTGGATAAATCACTGCAACCAGTAACCCACAATTGGTGTAATGTATATCAGAGGGTATGGTATGTGCTGTCCTGTCTGTGGGAAACTGCATATATAAAAGATCTCTTGCTGCTAATGGAAAACATTTTGAAGATTTCCTATTAAAAATATTTGACATCCAGTACTGTAGCAGGCCTTGCACTGTCCACATTTTGTTTAGCCAATTTTTAGGTATCTGCTGTATTTCAATAAAAATTATTCAAAAGAATTTTATTATTAGCCAAATGTTGTATTCACTTTGTAAACAAAATAAGCAAGGGGTGGGATGTAGCCCAGTGATAAAGCGCTCACTTGTTGCATAGTCGGTGTGGGATCGAACTCTGTCATTGGGGGCCATTGGGCTATTTCTCATCCGAGCCAGTGCACCACAACCACAAAGGCCATGGTATGTGCTATCCTGTCTGTGGGATGATGCATATAAATGATCCTTTGCTACTAGTCAAAAAAAAAGTAACATGTTTTCTCTCTAAGACTATGTTGAAATTTACCAAATGTTTGACATCCAATAGCCTATGATTAATAAATCAATGTGCTCTAGTGGTGTCTTAAAAAAAGAAGAAGAGAAAAGCAACTGGCTAATTTGGCAATGGACAGGGTTATTCTTGCAGTACTTAGGCTAATGATTGATAAACCGATGTATCGTACTCTAGAGGTGGTGTTAAACAAAACAAACTTTATTTGTTTGTATAAATAGATGAGACACACTTGAAGAACTATTTGCTGACAGGTGGTTGTTGTACAAACTGTTCTTCTCTAAAACAGTCAGAATGTTGTCTATAAATACAGGAGCAAACAGTCGGTGGATTTTATTGTGCCTAGGTATATGTCAGACAGACTTTATTTATAGAACTGGGATTGCTGGAAGACTATTAAGTGAACCGTAAGGTGCTTCAGTATGTTTGTACAGTTGTACGGCTGTGTAGACACAGATAGTGTCAATTTGCTGAAAACCAATACTTGCATTCCGTAGAATAAAATTCAATTAAAGTTGCATAGATTTCATACAAGATAGATACAGTTTATTGCAGGACAATTCCACGCTAAAGTGGACATGGAGTGAAAAAATCAAATCATGTTATTCCTTATATATTAAGATTGTTTTTAATGTAAAAATGTCTGGAGAATCCAAATCTGATAAATAAAATATTGTAAAATAAATGGATGTGTTTGACTTTAACTATTTTATGAGGATACCGTCACACTAAAAATATGACACTTCCGTAATACACACTATGAATTTATGTACAGCAGCCATGTAATTGAAGGTAATATTCTTTTTATTAGTGTTTTTGTTTTACCACTAACAAATTACTACACTTCATAATCCACTTTAATGAAAAAAATAATTTTTTTAGATTTAGGGGAAATTAGAAAACATAGAATCAGTTTGTAATTCCGTTACCGAAAATAAACAAAAAGTTAGACTGTATTATTCATTTATATGTAATCAAGGAATCAACTCGTATTCTCTGAGTATATGTTAATGAACATAATCAGATACATTTACTTTCAAATTCATACATTATTAGTAAAATTATATAGCTGTAAACATATGTAATTCCTTTACCATAGGTTTGTAATTCCGTTACCGTCTTTGGTATATATTGTTAAGAAACACTTTAATATAAAGCTACATAGTACTAAAATGCTATACTCTTATCCATATACACCAATACATCAAGTGATGTAACAATAGGAAGATATACAAAATCTTTTTTTAAAATCCATATGGTAATAGTACTAGTAGTGGCTCCAAATGCATTTGCAGAACACCCATAGCAAATATAAATGTCATCCATTAACAATATAGAAATTAAGGAAATCTTATCAACTTTAACCAAACAGTACTACTTAAAAGCTTCATTATGCTGACTAAACATCTGCAATATCCATGACAAAATTCAAGTTATAATCGAAACCTACTAGAATTATATCGGGGCTCAAAATATGAAGTAAAATATGGCCTGCCATTATTATTTTTTAAATAGCAGACAAAAAGAAATATGGCCTGCTGTGAAACAAAAATGGCCTGCTGTAAATAAGACAGCACAATGTGAATGTAGGGTTTGGGACAGTGTGTGGAAACTTAAGACCTCTGATATGTAGTTTAGAGCATTATAAAATTAAAATGTAACAGAATCATGAGCTCGGCCTCAGCTAAATAGAAGATGAGATGATCGTACATACATCTGTTTTTTGAAAAATGTCGCGATTTTGAGTTAATTTTAGCAGGTGAATATTTATTTCACGTGCAAGATTTAAAAATAGATTTCTTTTCACTTTTTACAGGCCACTATTTCCTGCCCTGTACATATATCTTTAAATATATATAGGGTCCAGAAAGTGGAAATGTAACATAACATATCTACTTGAAGCAAACTTTAATGTTACTTTATCCAAAGGCATTTATTGACGGTATTTAATAATTTATATTTAAATGACAGGATATCCAAAAAATGGAAAGTATCATTCTAATTACCAACATTATGCTTTTAAATGTATATAATGGACAAAAAGAAAGCAACCGTTTTATAGTGTTAATGCTGTCTTTACAAGGAAATCTAATCTGAGTAAAATTCTTAAAATGGAAAGATGGCATGTTTGGTTGGCCAAAAAAGAAAATACTGGTGTTTTGAATGTTGTCATGTATGTTACCATAACCTCAAATAGATGAGGAATTTTATTATTAGGCATAATATCTTTCACACCATAATACAATCTAGATGTTTGACGGTCAGTCTATATAATTTTAATTGGCCTGTGTTCCTCTGACCTGGTGTAATTCTCTTTGTTATTAACAATGTCACTGTTCAAGATTTTTTTTCAATTGCTGTCAAACATTTTAAACATTTACTATGTAATATGTACACAGTTTAGTGCATGGACATGGTTTAAATCTCCACTCATAATATACATGCACGTGTACATGTTACCGATATTGAAACTAGTTATCATTTGAAATATTAGTATGAATGCTTAAAACAAGTATACTGAATTATTATTTAACTTATAAAATTATGCAACATATTTGCAAATCAAATTTAAAGTAAATAAATATTGCTTTTCAAAAGTAAATTCAGAGCGGTAATTCCGTTACCGAACTGTGTAATTCCGTTACCGGCATTCAATGTTGTACAATAAAATTATGAAGAGATAATTTGTAATATAATTTCTATTTTGTTAATCACAAGTCATTAGGTCATCATTTCATCATGAAGATAAATAATTCTTTCATCATACTTCACAGAGTTTGTTGATGTTTTGCGGTGCCCGTAAAAATGGTGTCAGTTTTTACGTAATTCCATTACCAAACTTTAATTAAGTACTCATGCACTACACCTTGCAGTAGGGAGTCTCACTTCTGCCCATGACAAGCACTAGTGCAGTACTAGTTTATTACATAGTTACATCATTATGATAATTTTTCTTATGTGGACTAGCTGAGTTTAATGCCTGAAATATCTCTTCAACTCGTAATTCCGTTACCGTGGAATTGCCCTGCATATAAACATTCCACATGGGAACAGAGTGCACAAATGACTATAGATTTTTAGTGATTTCCCAAGAAATTTGGCATGGCATGGTAGACCAAACACTTTTGGGGCATTTTCACCATTTTCGGGCACTTATTTTTCATTAAAAATACACAAAAATTAATTGAAATAAACATTAATGTAATTTATGTTCTTGCTTTAATAAATGAATGGTAAAAGATATAAAAGGTATATTTTATTAATTAATAATACCTTTTTGGGTGTTTTATAAAGGCAATTTTAGAATTAATTGGTGAAAAAGGCTTGTTTAATCTCAGGGCAGCATGGTGCTGATTAAGGCAAGATGGTGCTAGACAATTGAGGCTTAGTGCTGCACCATGCTAAAACAAGCTAGGGAAAACACTAGTTTTATATACACATATACATATATGCCACTACTACAATCTGTTCATTATATTGAAAAAACAACTTGCAAATAATGCTGGCTAGGTCCTGATTTTTCATAATAAAAATACATTTACATATTATTAATTTGTGTCAGGGTTTCAGCCAAAGTGTACAAACGGTAAAATTACTTATACATGGAATGGAGCTAATTTTTATAATTTTTAGGAAGATTATAGGTTGTTATGGGCACTTAGGTAATCTAAATTACCTATCAGCTGAGGGAGCCAACATATATACCCCGGCCCCTCCAGCTTCATAGTTTGGAGGGGGCAGTCAGTGTTTTTGGGTATGACGCTATAAAATTGAATGCATTCACAGTCAATTGGGTATGGGTAGCCTAGCCCAGAAAGAAAATGGCTTAAGGTTAGGGTTAAGAAAATCATACGGTAATCATAAGAATAATTAATTTTGTCAAAAGGTTAACTTTAAAAAAAAAAATCTTCAATTTTTTTTTTGGGTATGGTGCCGTACCCATTTTACCCTCTGGCAGAAACCCTGGCTACCAGTACCTCCCACCACCACCCACCGCGCTAAACCCCATCTCTAATATATTTTTACCAGTTAGTATTTTTGCTGCAAAATTTTGATACAAAACATGTCAAATAAATTTTAAATATTTAAATATATAAACCCAATCTCTAATATAAATTTTTAATAGTTAAGTATTTTGAATGCTAGTTTTTTTTTATCCCTTTTTTTTTTTAAGGATGTGATTTTATACTTCCAATATTTACATGTGAAAAACATATTTGTTTGCATAAAATAATTTTTGAAAATTCAACTGGATAGGAGCTGAAATGTATATATACATGTAAATAATATATTTAAATAAATATATTTTTATATAATCTGTAGTCTTGACTTTATTTAATGGCATAATTTTCAGTAAATGGTCACTAAATAAGTGATTGTACAGTAATGCAAAATGTTAAATAGTTCCACGTTTTTTCTCTCTGTCTGGTTTTTTTTTACTGCCCTTCAAGTTAATGTTTTTGTAGGGAATAATAATGCTGTTTCTAAAATATGTATCTAGAGGCCAAATTCCATAACATGCATGCATGTCGTTTGTAATGTAATGTAATGTAATGTAATGTAATGTAATGTAATGTAATGTATAATGACCAAAACCACTTTTGTTCGATTACTCAAAGTCAGTACTTACCCGTGGTAGCTGCAGGCAAAATATTAGCTTTTTAGCCTTAATACAGGTCAAGTAATAATACATACATTGTAATGTACATATACACAGGTCCTGTACAAGCCTACTTTTGCATAACCTATTTTTTGGTTAACCCATTAAAGTTAGCACATGATTTACATCATGGCAAGCTTTCTGCCAGGGGGTACAGAGGGTAAAGCAGGCATTTCTGAGCTTTGGGTGGGGTGGGTGGGAGGCTCGACCCTCCAATAATTCTGAATCAAAAATATTATTTATCAGTTATCTTGAAGAGGAAATGAATTTTACCTGTACAGTGCAGGAATTTGCATTTCAGCACATCTTATTTTCAAATGTTTTATTGGGGAGCATACCCCGAACCCCTAGAAACTTTGCTTTGTGCCCTCAATCTCATTCAATCAGGGGGTGTGACGTAACCCAGTGGTAAAGTGCTTGCTTGATGCCGGTCTGGGAACTATCCCTGTCGGGCCCATTGGTTATTTTTCGTTCCAGCCAGTGCACCACGACTGGTATATCAAAGGCTGTGGTATGTACTACCCTGTATGTGGGATGGTGCATATAAAAGATCCCTTGCTGCTGATCAAAAAGAGTAGCCCATGAAGTGGCGACAGTGGTTTCCTCTCTCAGTATCTGTGTGGTCCTTAACCATATATCTGATGCCATATAACTGTAAATAAAATGTGGTGAGTGCATCATTAAATAAAACCTTTGCTTCCTTCGATCTCAGTCAGGCCACACACAATGGGCACTTGCTTCTGTCGTGCCTGTAAAATTATGTACCCTAAAATATTGGAAATGAATGGATATATTATTTGTAATATTTAAATAGATTAAACTAAGAGAACTGCAGTTTAAATTTTGTTAAAGTGCATGAAATGCAGGGTCCAATTTCAAAAGATTTCTAACCCATAAATACCTAGGATGGGTAACTATGGTCTGGTTTGTTTTTATTATATATATGTACCCTTATGTTATTTTCTGGCAGTAAGCCTGCATTGTCGTAACAGGTTGTGTAACATTAAATAGGTCACCTGATATGTATTTGTATAACACACAGATGAAAGGAAGGAAGGAAATGTTTTGTCCTCTCAAAATCTGTGTGGTCTGTAACCATATGTCTGACGCCATATAACCGTAAATAAAATGTGTTGAGTGCATCGTTAAATAAAACACTTCTTTCTTTCTACCTATATTTTAAATTTTGCAATGCTTAAACATTTGCATTTTAGAAAAAAACTAATCATAAATTTGACCCACTAATTAAAAAAATTATATGTATGTCTTTGGCCAGCTCGTTATGACATATATTACTATTAGCAAGTTCCAGCCAGTGCACCACAACTGGTATATCAAAGGCCATGGTGTGTGCTATCCTCTCTGTGGGATGGAGCATATAAAAGATACCTTGCTACTAATGCAAAAATGTACAGGGTTTCCTCTCTAAGACTATGTCAAAATGACCAAATGTTTGACATCCAATTTAGCCGATGATTAATAAATCAGTGTGCTATAGTGGTGTCGTTAAAGAAAACATAATTTAACTATTAGAAAGCTTCATCTAGTCTCAACCGCCTGTGAGCACTGAACACATTTTGTATCGTGTTTCTGTTTCCCCGCATTACATGTCAGTGAAATCTAAATCCAAATGTGCTCATGCAAAACGGGAGGGAATGTGAAATCATCAATCTGCATTTACTAGGCAGTGTATTTCGTTTGATGACGAATAGTGCTATGAGCATCTGCTTAGAATTGATTTATTGATTTTGTATGACATTGTTCCACATCGTATATATATATATATCCATCCATCGTTGGGAGCACTGATTATGTAATATCATTATACAGGTGTGTAAAATAGGGCTGCATAGTAGTGCTAGACGGTTACCAATGATCATTGGTAACCGTCTAGCACTACTATGCAGCATCAGCTAGGAATTGTTTCATTGATTTTGTATGACATTGTTCCACATCGTATATATTTAACCATCCATCCATCTATCATTCCGAGCATTGATTATGTAATATCATTGTACAGGTGTGTAAAATGGGCTCTCATAGTAACCGTCTATAGCACTACTATGCAGCATCACCTAGGAATTGTTTCATTGATTTTCTGTTCTTGCATGTCTAAATAAGGCTGTTGGTTGCGTAATATTGTTACACAGATGTGTAAAATCGAGTCCTCACAGGTAAACATCTCACAACAAAAGCTAGGAGTTGATTCATCGATTTTGTGTTCTTGCATGTCTATGGTCGTTGGTTGTGTAATATTTATTGTTACACAGCAGGGAACATTTTGTTCAGTATCTCGTTGCGATTCACTACCCAAGTTTTTGAGATTTCTACACAATATAAAAACATTAAAGAGTAGTTGCTAATAATTTTTTAATTGACAAGAAATATCACTAATCAAGAGTTTGAAAACAAAATGTTCCCTGCGCAGCCGTGTTAAGACAGAGCTCATACAGTTAAACATCTACCGACAACAGCTAGTTGTTCAATTGATTTTTTGTTTGTCCTGTCATATACCACTGGATTTTGGTTGGCTATTCGGAGAGCAAGTATGGGCTTACATTATGAAACTTGCCCCTCAGAAAATAGAATAAATTCCCATTAAAAAACCCATACATTTACCATATCCAGCACCCCCCAGGGGCGTAGGCTGAAGCAAATGGTCCACTTTCAGAACTAAAACATACAGGTTTATACATATGGAGTTTCTGGTGGTGCAAAAACAAAACAGAAAAAGGTCCACTTGGTTCATATTTGAACCCCACCAGGTCCAGATCACGCTACGCCCCTGCCCCCCTCACAAACTCTTGGATCGGCACCTGACTTCCACTGTATAGCAGGACATGATAGACTGGGTGTGAAAAGCTGTAAAATTTAATGCTGTTTGTAATACTCATGTCAGACTAGGCAAACGGTTTTCCTTTCCATTGTGTTTTAAAGCTGTTTAATGGGTTCAAGTGGAGGGAGATCGCATGACTTTACTAATGTTCAAATATGTGCATTAAGTACAGACTACAGAGGGTTTTATCACATACATGCATAGATCTGTGTACTTCAATGTTTGCACATATAATAGCAGGTGTACATTTAAGTGAGGTCGATGTCTTTCATGTCCCACCAGATCACTGTCTGTGGCACCATTGGGCTATTTCTTGTTCCAGTCAGTGCTTCACAACTGGTGTAACAAAGGCCGTGGTATGTACTATCCTGTCTGTGGGATGGTGCATATAAAAGATTCCTTGCTGCTAATCGAAAAGAGTAGCCCATGAAGTGGTGACAGCGGGTTTCCTCCCTCAGTATCTGTGTGGTCTTTAACCATATGTCCAACGCCATATAACTGTAAATAAAATGTGTCGAGTGTCTCATTAAATAAAACATTTCCTTCCTTCATGTCTCAGCAATTTTATAGTGAATTAATAAATAAATTTTGTACGTCTGAAAACATTTATATTTTACACTACCTAAAACCTACACTCATGGTCATTGGCTCTTGTTTATCAACACCACTGAATTAATTACATTATTTAATGTTTTGGGATCCCCTCCTATAAACAGTGATATATCCGTTACTGAATACGACTTGTATACTATGATACGTCTCATGACCCAACACTGTGTGAACTATTCTCCTCTGAGCTGGATGTATTGGATAATCAGTGCAGATGGGATTTTCTTTAACTATAATACACAGGGTGTCCTCTCGTTTACACGGGGTGTGGACAATGTGTGCCAGTATTTGCCGGTCGTCTCTTTGTAAAGGTATATGCATGTACACACACTTCCTAGTTTCTCTTTTTATTTCTCTATACTCTTGTAGGCCGATACTGAGAAATAGAGAATAACTAGTTTAATGTAGGCTAGAAAATAAGTAGTTTAATGTAGGCTAGAAAATAACTAGTTCAATGTAGGCTAGAAAATAACTAGTTTAATGTAGGCTAGAAAATAACTAGTTCAATGTAGGCTAGAAAATAACTAGTTTAATGTAGGCTAGAGAATAACTAGTTCAATGTAGGCTAGAGAATAACTAGTTTAATGTAGGCTAGAAAATAACTAGTTTAATGTAGGCTAGAAAATAACTAGTTTAATGTAGGCTAGAGAATAACTAGTTTAATGTAGGCTAGACAATAACTAGTTTAATGTAGGCTAGAGAATAACTAGTTTAATGTAGGCTAGAGAATAACTAGTTTAATGTAGGCTAGAGAATAACTAGTTTAATGTAGGCTAGAGAATAACTAGTTTAATGATGTCGGATATCTGCTTTATCCTGTGACATTAAGGATGAGAAATTTCTTATTCGGCCGGAACAGAATAAAGCAGATATCCGACGTCATTAACTAGTTACCTTTATCCTGCAGACCATAAAATTAAGGAGAAAAGCTATTATTTTCTGTTATTTCAACTACATTGTACGATGACCTAGTGGTCAAATGAGCGATTTTGTAATGTAGCTATGCGTGTGATGTCACATGATCGAGTGACTTCAAAAGTCATATCCTGCTACTATATAGATCTGTATTTGCTTTATCCGTTGTCATATTCCATCAATAGAAACGATGGTTGCAGGATAAAGGTCACTATTCTTAGCTGGGTGGGTGGCACAAGAATATTCAGTAGAGGGTGGAGGGGAGTCTGCAGGCTGTGTTAAGTCCCTTCTGGAACAAAGTTTAATTTCTTTAACGATACAACTAGAGCACATTGATTTATTAATCATCGGCTATTGGATGTCAGAGGAAACCCGCAACATTTTTCCATTAGTTGCAAGGGATCTTTTATATACACCATACCACAGACAGAATAGCACATAACATGGCCGTTGACCAGTTGTGGTGCACTGGTTGGAATGAGAAAAACCCAATCAGTTGAATGGATCCACCGAGAAGGTTTGATTCTGCTACGCAAGCACCTCAAGTGAGCACTCGACCGACTGAGAAGCTAAGCGATCTGATGAAGTTAGTTTAACCTTTAGAATACTGGATTAATTTTTAACAAAAACCACGTTGAGTGGGTACAAGTTTATAACTTTTACTCACATATATTCACTTAAATGTTTCATAAATACATGAAATAAAGTTCATATATGAATCGGTAAGTATTATTTTCGTGTCTTTTTTTTGTAATTTTTATTATTTTAGATCGGCTAATGGTGATTAAAATTAGGCAAAAAATCTTAAAAGTTGCATTTACTTGCGGGCATTTGTGGCCAGCTGTCCAGTATTTATGTCCATTATTCCCGATAACAGTGGTTTTCTGACCAGAATTTTTTTACAAACCCGAACTACGATTCATATTGCAATATTTGGTAATTTTTGTTGTTGGTAAAACGATCAAATTTATTATCAAATTAGCTGTTACAATCAGCTATCGATCCCTGAAAATGACCGCGACGTGCTGCCATTGTTGTCAAGCGAAAATACTTGCCGAAAACCACTTTTTGAACTCAAAATTTCAAGGTATTTTCAGTTGAACAAAATAATCTTTTTTTCTTTAATTATATTTCCGTTTCCGGTGAGTGTCGTGTGCAAAACGGCGGGAAATATGAATTGGGGAATGCACTGTATACAGTGTACAGTATATCGACTGACGTGACGTCGGGCGAGATAGCTCGCCTGCAGTACTCAGAAGGTTAATACTGTTAACTTACTTTAATGTGTCAAACATGTTGACATCAGGGGCATACTTTGCTTAAAAAAAGGGGGGGGGGGGGTGGAGAAAACAGAAATACAGCATGTCAAGCATTATGACACTCGAATGTGGAATTTCATGAAAAATTTAATTGTATTAAAAAACAACAAACCCACCGCCTAAAAAAGGAAAGAAAGATTTGGGTATGGCACTATGGAACCGAATGCAACAACAGTCAACAGGGGGTATTGGGCGGGGGGCTACCCCTCTCCCAGAAAGAAAATGGGTTATGTTTAGGGTTAGGGTTGAGAAAATCATACAACACTGATAAAAGTAATTAATTTTGTTAAAAGGTTAACTTCAAAAAAAATAATCTGCTAAATTTTTAGTGTCTAGCGCCATACCCGTGTTATCCTCTAGCAGAAACCCTGGCTGTAGGTAACCAATTGGTATGTTTAAGCTCTGTGCTAACCGCTCAACTTTATTCCACTTCAGTTTTGTTACAGATAGCAGCTATTAGTTGTATTTTTATATGTTCTGCCCTGGACTATATTGATCGCTCCAGCCAATGAACCATGACTGGTATATCAAAGGCTGTGGTATGTGCTATCCTGTAATGGATGGTGCAATAAAAGATCCCTTGTTAAATGAAAAAAATATATGGGAGGTTTCCTTTCTAAGACTGTATGTCAAAATTACCATATGTTTGACATTCAATAGCCTATGATTAATAAATGAGTGTGCTCTAGTGATGTCGTTGTAAAATAATTATTAAAAAAAATTGACCATATTTAAAGTAGGCAGTATCAAAATCTAATGATAATAAAAAGAATTCATTGTAAATTTTAACCTGATTATTTTACATGAGTTGCCCAGGCTGGGACTTCCCAAGTTTGAAAACCCACATCTCAGGATTATTAAGATGTTTTGTTGTTCGGTGGAGCCTCGGTGTAAATTAATTCTTTGAAATGAACTTCTGTTTTCCCAAACCCATCCTTGTTTGCTGAAAACACACTGTCGTCTGAATTTGTTTGATGATGAGGACGTTTCCTTTCATGCGTTTACGAGAAGACCTACTAGTTTAAGTGAGTAAGATGCAGCACGTAATCTGTCATTCTTTAAGCCCTACATCTACATATGTTCTTTGTTTGTTTTAACCTGGCACAAGATTTCATATATTGATCGTGTGTTTGAGGCCGTCTTTGCACTTTTAAAATTAATTTCTTGCTCCAGCCAGTGCACCACAACTAGTGTATCAAAGGCCGTGGTATGTGTTATTCTGTCTATAGGATGGTGCATATAAAAGATCCCTTGCTACTAATGGAAACGTGTAGCAGGTTTCCTCTCTAAGACTATGTAAAAATTACCAAATCTTTGCCATCCAATAGCCAATGATTATATATCAATGTGCTCTAGTGGTGTCATTAAACAGAACAAACAAACTTTTTTTTAAAATTATGATTATATTATGTGTAATACACAGCTATTAAAGACATTTGATGCTTGATAAAAAAATATAAGAAGAAACATTTGCAGGCATCAAATGGACAATAACACCCGCAAATCTAAAAACTGTGGTTCAGGGTTTCTGCTAGAAAGCAAGAAGAGTGAAATTATGTACTCTTTGGAGTTTAAGTGAACACATTTTGAATTTTTTTTGAAAGATGATAGAAAGAAAGAAATGTTTTATTTAACGATGCACTCAACACATTTTATTTACGGTTATATGTCGTCAGACATATGGTTAAGGACCACACAGATTGAGAGAGGAAACCCGCTGTCGCCACTTCATGGGCTACTCTTTTTAGCAGCAAGGGATCTTTTATATGCACCATCCCATAGACAGGGTAGTACATACCACAGCCTTAAACATACCAGTCGTGGTGCACTGGCTGGAACGAGAAATAGCCCAATGGGCCCACCGACAATGATAGAGAACTGTTGTGTAAACTTTGTCAAAGTACATGAAATGCAGTGTCCAATTTTAAAAGATTTCAAACCCATAACCATCAAATAGAGGCACTTAATTATGATCTGTGTAGTTTTCATTATGTACTTTCAAATTAACATACAATGCTAATGACTCTTAATTATTGATCAAAACTGACATGTGTAGGCAACAAATCCACAATAAATGTGCTCTAGTGGTGGTGTTAAACAAAAACAACTTCTTAACTATATTATCTCTTGGTGTTTAGATTTTCTTTTCTGTACTTTCTTTACGTTTTACCAGTGTATTAATAGCTATATCTTTCACAAGAGGGGCGGGACGTAGCCCAGTGGTAAAGCGCACGCCAGATGCACAGTCAGTTTAGGATGGAACTTTCGCTTGATGCGTGGTCGGTCTGGGATCGATCCCTGTCGGTGGGCCCTTTGGGCTATTTCTTGTACCAGCCAGTGCCTCGTGACTGGTATATCAAAAGCTGTGGTATGTGCTATCCTCTCTGTGGAATGGTGCATATAAAAGATACTTTGCTACTAATGGTAAAATGCAGCAGGTTTCCTCTCTAAGACTATATGTTGAAATTACCATATTATGTTTGACATCCAATAACCGTTGATTAATAAATCAATGTGCTCTAGTGGTGTCGTTAAACAAAACAAACTTTTAACTTTCCCACCATGAAATGTCTGTGAGGTCATTAGCGTACAAGAAACACGTGTTACTTATGTATTCACCTGCTTAGGACAGCAGACCAGATTGGTCATGGTTGGTTGCACATGCTTGTGGACAGACTGTATCGGCCTGTGATCGGCCATGCAGAACCAGGTATATTGTTAGGCTCAAAGGAATGTTGTTATAGTGAATATAAAAACAACAATCTCCCCAGTTGAGTGGGTTGTTTATGGGTGTCTCTCACTCTTACTGATTAGTGTTTATATTGCTCTGATGTGCCTCGTGGAATAGCTAGAAGTGCCTCATGGAAATAGCGAGAAGTGCCTCGTGGAAATAGCGAGAAGTGCCTTGTGGAAATAGCCAGAAGTGCCTTGTACAAATAGCCAGAAGTGCCTCCTGGAAATAGCGAGAAGTTCCTCATGGAAAGAGAGATGTTTCTACAATTATCTCACCTACTATTTAACTTGAAATTCTGTTATATTTTAATTCCACAGTGCCTGAAATCCGTCTCAGAGGTCATAAATGTTTTTACGCACTATCCCAAACCCTCACCTCACCCTGTGCAATCTATTTTTCCCAGAAGACAACATTTTAAAACAATAACAGGACATATCTCTTAAAAAAATAACAACAGGCCATAGTTTGCTTCCCATATCGGGCCCTGCCTGTCTAAAATATGCTGGGTGGTGTGGGAGCCCTCAAAATGGTTGTATAAAACAAAACTGTCAAACATGTCACTGGGTTGGAATGGGGAAAACATTTTAATTGTGACTATATGGTGTCTGGATGTAGATTTGAAAAAAAGAAGAAAATGATAGTGAGAATGGAAACCTGCTGCTGTCACACAATGGGCTACTCTTTGCAGTTAGCAAACTCTTTGCAGTTAGCAGCAAGGGATCTTATATGTGCAGACATCCCACAGACAGGATAGTACATACATGTACCAAGGCCTTTGTTAAATCTGTTTGGCCCACTAACAGGAATCGATCTTAGACTGACCACACATAACATGAGTGCTTTACTACTGAACAACGTCCCCCCCCCCCCCCCCCCCCCCCCCCAAACATCCACAAATAAACATTTATCTTACAAACAGGACACCTCTGGTATATGAACTATGGCTGAGCTAAATCAGCCTTCCCTTTATTTAATTAAAAAACACCTGTTTTGATGTACATGCTTGCATATACTTCTTCTGTACTGTGTGCTACTAAATATTATAATATACGTGTATAAGTACAGGGTATATTGTTTAACATTGTTCACGTACAAAAACAAATTAAAATGATTTACACGCTGTCAGATAGTGTAGGTTGAGTAATTCTGTGTGTGAAGGACTAAAGCGGGTATTTTGTTCTCTTGTAACGTTAATATCGGGTGACAAGCCCTGGGTCTCGACTCATTCATAATTTTTTTTTTCACAATAAGACGTCAAATAATCGACTTCTTTGTGCAGAGTAATACCCAGTGAGTGGAACTGACTTTCTGGGTTAACCCGAAGTGCGGATAATATGGAATAATTCCGTATTTATTACACCTAACAGCTTCGCCGGTTGGCGTAGTATCTCAGGCGGCTACTTCAGTATAAACATCGTTGAGATCTTTACAACACAATCCGTGACAATGTAATAGCAATTCTTTTGCAGTTAAAACAACATGTGGTTAATGATCATTTTGTTTTCTTATATCTACACTGTATGATTTTATCAGTGAAATGTAGCATTAAATGTTACTTACAGTAGGATGGAAAGATCAAACACACACACTGGCTGGCTGGCTGGCTGGCTGGCTGGCTGGCTGGCTGGCTGGCTGGCTGGCTGGCTGGCTGGCTGGCTGGCTGGCTGGCTGGCTGGCTGGCTGGCTGGCTGGCTGGCTGGCTGGCTGGCTGGCTGGCTGGCTGGCTGGCTGGCTGGCTGGCTGGCTGGCTGGCTGGCTGGCTGGCTGGCTGGCTGGCTGGCTGGCTGGCTGGCTGGCTGGCTGGCTGGCTGGCTGGCTGGCTGGCTGGCTGGCTGGCTGGCTGGCTGGCTGGCTGGCTGGCTGGCTGGCTGGCTGGCTGGCTGGCTGGCTGGCTGGCTGGCTGGCTGGCTGGCTGGCTCTCTCTCTCTCTCTCTCTCTCTCTCTCTCTCTCTCTCTCTCTCTCTCTCTCTCTCTCTCTCTCTCTCTCTCTCTCTCTCTCTCTCTCTCTCTCTCTCTGCCTCTCTCTCTCTGCCTCCCCTTTAATATCCCTTTTTCTTTCCCTCTCTCTCACACAATTTTGTTCAGTATCTCGTCATGATTCGCTGTGCAAGTTTGAGAGATTGCTACACAATTTTAAAACAGTAAACAGTAGTTATTATCAATTTTCAACTGACTAGAAATATATCAAATCAAGATTTAAAAAAAATGTCCCCTGATGCGTGTGTTTATGGGTATATTATAAGTATACATATTATGAGTGTATATTGTGAGTGTATCTGTTCCAATGGACGTTGATTCAATACATGTATACTAATGTGTAGTATATTTGAATATTCCGACCCCCCTCAAATTCATATATATTTTTTATGTTTGTCTTTGTCTATATAATGTTTATACACCAATGTTACTGAAAGATATAGAGGATAATAAACGAGTTACCAGTTATCAAATTTATGTCCCGAGTGAAATAATT